>NW_027635325.1:0-169122 GCF_949748355.1 Melanostigma gelatinosum
CTACAAGTGCCCCCTCTGAGAGGCTTTTCAGTGTGTGGGGGGGGGCATTGTTACATGCCACCGTGCATGCCTGAAGCCAGAGGTAGTAGACAGGCTTGTCTTCCTGGCAAAAAATATTTAGAAAAAACATGCACTACTGTTTAATACTGTTGGTTATGTTGTGAATGCACTTGATTTTGTTTACATGCACTTATTTACTGTGCAAAATATGTTATGTTGATGTTAGATCAGATGTTGCACTTTTGAAAATGTGAATGTTAAAGGGTCATATACATTTTATTTCATGCTGTGTTTGTATCAGTGTATTCAGTTAGAAAAGCTTACTGTAAAAAGTTACATTTGCACAGTTGTTTACAATGGAAGGCTACTATTTAATGCCATTTAATGTTATGTTTAATTTAATTTTATATTTAAATGATTCAGGCAAACAAAAGAGTGACCAAATACTTTTTGTATACTACAGGCACCTTTCTACAATGTTCAGGTTTTGTTTGCACTTTATTTTTATCAACCTACTTGGGAAAATCATCACAAAATAAAAGAAAAAATTGTTTTCAACAGCTTCTGTCATCTGCAAAAAATTTTGGGGGAAAAAAATCGATTTAAATCGTGAATCGGATTTTTTGTAAAAAAATCGGAGATTTTTTTTTTAGGCCATATCGCCCAGCCCTACCTCAGAGCTTTCCAGGTGTCTTCTGTGGAGTTGTTGAAGACAGTAGGGGCAGGCTGAAGATCGAGATGATGGCATGTGGAGTGGGACTGCCCTCAGTGGAAGAAACCTTGAGCACCGATGTGATGATGAATGGGGAGGAGGGTCACATCGGTTTCTACTGAAATGACAGCTGACTGCACAGAAGAGAACAGGTCTTTAAAGTTTGACAGGAAATATATGATTGGCTGAGGGAGGCCGTGGCGAAATCGCCCACTGTCAGCTGATAGAGTAGGAGCCAGAGAGCGAGAGCCAGAGAGATGAGTGAGTGAATGAGAGCATAACAAGACTGTCCTAATGTAGGAAGTTAGAGTAAATCCTCAAACTTTACATACCGGTAGTGATAGTATTTATAATCATACAGTTGTAAATTAATTCTTTCAAAATATCACTCCTCTGAGCAAAGCTCTAAGTTTTACTGTACTTGACCCTCAGTAAAAAATCAATGCTAACAATTTGATATTCAAGGAGGGATTTGGTAATCCTTAAATGATTATAGTGGCACCAAACATACTAAGCCAAATTAAGAAAAGTGCGAATGGACAAAATCTATTCTGAATCCAAAGTTACAGGTCAGATATGCTGCTGGTTCACACGACAGGAGTTTGGTGAGAGTATATTACCCCATCATCGTACATCGGACACCGGAAGTACCCAAACGCATGTTGGCACATGATTTGAAGACTGGCCATCCCCTTGTTTGATACTACTGAAACAGCAGCCCAACACAGTGACATGTCACCGTTCAGGACTCTCACTCAGGAGATACGTGACTGCCTCTCCCCGACAGTACACGCTCACTGTCACGATCAGGGCAACCAGGGAAGTTACTCTTGCATGTGTCACAACTACGTTAGAGGCAAGACCAGTGTCCAGATATAACAATGATCCATAGAAACTTGTGAGCAACATTTTACACAGTTTGTGAATTATTTTACAACTGTATGATTATAAATACTATATTTCAAAATATCCCTCCTCTATGCAAAGCTCTCTAAGTTTTACTGTACTTGACCCTCAGTAAATAATCAATGCTAACAATTTGATATTCAAGGAGGGATTTGGTAATCCTTAAATTATTATAGTGGCATCAAACATACTAAGCCAAATTCCGAAAAGTGCTAACGGACAAAATCTATTCTGAATCCAAAGTTACAGGTCAGATATGCTGCTGGTTCACACAACAGGAGTTTGGTGAGAGTATATTACCACAGCAGCCGACATCGGACACACCGGAAGCCTGAAGTGAGCTCTGAGGCAGACTGGCACACAGGCTTCCTGCCCCCTGGTAGCATTGAAGACTGGCCGACCATCTTTACACTCTGCTGACGCCAGCCACTCAAGCTCCAGAGGAACAAGTCCTCCGGGCCGCGCTGGCTTGCCCCACAAAGAGACACCTATCACCATGCAGGGCTTAAGAGCACGACTGAGTCTTCCCCATAGTCCAAACGCCCACCGTCAGCATTGGCTCCGAGAAGCCAGGGCTACTACCTGGGTAACTCCGTAGTCTTCCCAGAATGCAGTTCTTAAGACAGGGGTGTCAAACTCAAAGCCCACGGGCCGGAGCCCGCGGGCCTCGAGTACCCCTGTCTTATCATCAGCGCCATGCTTTGTCGTCGGACGCAGCATGCTGACTGTGCAGATGCTATGACCAGTGGTTTTTACGCGGCCTGCCTCAGAGCTTTCCAGGTGTCTTCTGTGGAGTTGTTGAAGACAGTAGGGGCAGGCTGAAGATCGAGATGATGGCATGTGGAGTGGGACTGCCCTCAGTGGAAGAAACCTTGAGCACCGATGTGATGATGAATGGGGAGGAGGGTCACATCGGTTTCTACTGAAATGACAGCTGACTGCACAGAAGAGAACAGGTCTTTAAAGTTTGACAGGAAATATATGATTGGCTGAGGGAGGCCGTGGCGAAATCGCCCACTGTCAGCTGATAGAGTAGGAGCCAGAGAGCGAGAGCCAGAGAGATGAGTGAGTGAATGAGAGCATAACAAGACTGTCCTAATGTAGGAAGTTAGAGTAAATCCTCAAACTTTACATACCGGTAGTGATAGTATTTATAATCATACAGTTGTAAATTAATTCTTTCAAAATATCACTCCTCTGAGCAAAGCTCTAAGTTTTACTGTACTTGACCCTCAGTAAAAAATCAATGCTAACAATTTGATATTCAAGGAGGGATTTGGTAATCCTTAAATGATTATAGTGGCACCAAACATACTAAGCCAAATTAAGAAAAGTGCGAATGGACAAAATCTATTCTGAATCCAAAGTTACAGGTCAGATATTCTGCTGGTTCACACGACAGGAGTTTGGTGAGAGTATATTACCCCATCATCGTACATCGGACACCGGAAGTACCCAAACGCATGTTGGCACATGATTTGAAGACTGGCCATCCCCTTGTTTGATACTACTGAAACAGCAGCCCAACACAGTGACATGTCACCGTTCAGGACTCTCACTCAGGAGATACGTGACTGCCTCTCCCCGACAGTACACGCTCACTGTCACGATCAGGGCAACCAGGGAAGTTACTCTTGCATGTGTCACAACTACGTTAGAGGCAAGACCAGTGTCCAGATATAACAATGATCCATAGAAACTTGTGAGCAACATTTTACACAGTTTGTGAATTATTTTACAACTGTATGATTATAAATACTATATTTCAAAATATCCCTCCTCTATGCAAAGCTCTCTAAGTTTTACTGTACTTGACCCTCAGTAAATAATCAATGCTAACAATTTGATATTCAAGGAGGGATTTGGTAATCCTTAAATTATTATAGTGGCATCAAACATACTAAGCCAAATTCCGAAAAGTGCTAACGGACAAAATCTATTCTGAATCCAAAGTTACAGGTCAGATATGCTGCTGGTTCACACAACAGGAGTTTGGTGAGAGTATATTACCACAGCAGCCGACATCGGACACACCGGAAGCCTGAAGTGAGCTCTGAGGCAGACTGGCACACAGGCTTCCTGCCCCCTGGTAGCATTGAAGACTGGCCGACCATCTTTACACTCTGCTGACGGCAGCCACTCAAGCTCCAGAGGAACAAGTCCTCCGGGCCGCGCTGGCTTGCCCCACAAAGAGACACCTATCACCATGCAGGGCTTAAGAGCACGACTGAGTCTTCCCCATAGTCCAAACGCCCACCGTCAGCATTGGCTCCGAGAAGCCAGGGCTACTACCTGGGTAACTCCGTAGTCTTCCCAGAATGCAGTTCTTAAGACAGGGGTGTCAAACTCAAAGCCCACGGGCCGGAGCCCGCGGGCCTCGAGTACCCCTGTCTTATCATCAGCGCCATGCTTTGTCGTCGGACGCAGCATGCTGACTGTGCAGATGCTATGACCAGTGGTTTTTCCGCGGCCTGCCTCAGAGCTTTCCAGGTGTCTTCTGTGGAGTTGTTGAAGACAGTAGGGGCAGGCTGAAGATCTAGATGATGGCATGTGGAGTGGGACTGCCCTCAGTGGAAGAAACCTTGAGCACCGATGTGATGATGAATGGGGAGGAGGGTCACATCGGTTTCTACTGAAATGACAGCTGACTGCACAGAAGAGAACAGGTCTTTAAAGTTTGACAGGAAATATATGATTGGCTGAGGGAGGCCGTGGCGAAATCGCCCACTGTCAGCTGATAGAGTAGGAGCCAGAGAGCGAGAGCCAGAGAGATGAGTGAGTGAATGAGAGCATAACAAGACTGTCCTAATGTAGGAAGTTAGAGTAAATCCTCAAACTTTACATACCGGTAGTGATAGTATTTATAATCATACAGTTGTAAATTAATTCTTTCAAAATATCACTCCTCTGAGCAAAGCTCTAAGTTTTACTGTACTTGACCCTCAGTAAAAAATCAATGCTAACAATTTGATATTCAAGGAGGGATTTGGTAATCCTTAAATGATTATAGTGGCACCAAACATACTAAGCCAAATTAAGAAAAGTGCGAATGGACAAAATCTATTCTGAATCCAAAGTTACAGGTCAGATATTCTGCTGGTTCACACGACAGGAGTTTGGTGAGAGTATATTACCCCATCATCGTACATCGGACACCGGAAGTACCCAAACGCATGTTGGCACATGATTTGAAGACTGGCCATCCCCTTGTTTGATACTACTGAAACAGCAGCCCAACACAGTGACATGTCACCGTTCAGGACTCTCACTCAGGAGATACGTGACTGCCTCTCCCCGACAGTACACGCTCACTGTCACGATCAGGGCAACCAGGGAAGTTACTCTTGCATGTGTCACAACTACGTTAGAGGCAAGACCAGTGTCCAGATATAACAATGATCCATAGAAACTTGTGAGCAACATTTTACACAGTTTGTGAATTATTTTACAACTGTATGATTATAAATACTATATTTCAAAATATCCCTCCTCTATGCAAAGCTCTCTAAGTTTTACTGTACTTGACCCTCAGTAAATAATCAATGCTAACAATTTGATATTCAAGGAGGGATTTGGTAATCCTTAAATTATTATAGTGGCATCAAACATACTAAGCCAAATTCCGAAAAGTGCTAACGGACAAAATCTATTCTGAATCCAAAGTTACAGGTCAGATATGCTGCTGGTTCACACAACAGGAGTTTGGTGAGAGTATATTACCACAGCAGCCGACATCGGACACACCGGAAGCCTGAAGTGAGCTCTGAGGCAGACTGGCACACAGGCTTCCTGCCCCCTGGTAGCATTGAAGACTGGCCGACCATCTTTACACTCTGCTGACGCCAGCCACTCAAGCTCCAGAGGAACAAGTCCTCCGGGCCGCGCTGGCTTGCCCCACAAAGAGACACCTATCACCATGCAGGGCTTAAGAGCACGACTGAGTCTTCCCCATAGTCCAAACGCCCACCGTCAGCATTGGCTCCGAGAAGCCAGGGCTACTACCTGGGTAACTCCGTAGTCTTCCCAGAATGCAGTTCTTAAGACAGGGGTGTCAAACTCAAAGCCCACGGGCCGGAGCCCGCGGGCCTCGAGTACCCCTGTCTTATCATCAGCGCCATGCTTTGTCGTCGGACGCAGCATGCTGACTGTGCAGATGCTATGACCAGTGGTTTTTCCGCGGCCTGCCTCAGAGCTTTCCAGGTGTCTTCTGTGGAGTTGTTGAAGACAGTAGGGGCAGGCTGAAGATCGAGATGATGGCATGTGGAGTGGGACTGCCCTCAGTGGAAGAAACCTTGAGCACCGATGTGATGATGAATGGGGAGGAGGGTCACATCGGTTTCTACTGAAATGACAGCTGACTGCACAGAAGAGAACAGGTCTTTAAAGTTTGACAGGAAATATATGATTGGCTGAGGGAGGCCGTGGCGAAATCGCCCACTGTCAGCTGATAGAGTAGGAGCCAGAGAGCGAGAGCCAGAGAGATGAGTGAGTGAATGAGAGCATAACAAGACTGTCCTAATGTAGGAAGTTAGAGTAAATCCTCAAACTTTACATACCGGTAGTGATAGTATTTATAATCATACAGTTGTAAATTAATTCTTTCAAAATATCACTCCTCTGAGCAAAGCTCTAAGTTTTACTGTACTTGACCCTCAGTAAAAAATCAATGCTAACAATTTGATATTCAAGGAGGGATTTGGTAATCCTTAAATGATTATAGTGGCACCAAACATACTAAGCCAAATTAAGAAAAGTGCGAATGGACAAAATCTATTCTGAATCCAAAGTTACAGGTCAGATATGCTGCTGGTTCACACGACAGGAGTTTGGTGAGAGTATATTACCCCATCATCGTACATCGGACACCGGAAGTACCCAAACGCATGTTGGCACATGATTTGAAGACTGGCCATCCCCTTGTTTGATACTACTGAAACAGCAGCCCAACACAGTGACATGTCACCGTTCAGGACTCTCACTCAGGAGATACGTGACTGCCTCTCCCCGACAGTACACGCTCACTGTCACGATCAGGGCAACCAGGGAAGTTACTCTTGCATGTGTCACAACTACGTTAGAGGCAAGACCAGTGTCCAGATATAACAATGATCCATAGAAACTTGTGAGCAACATTTTACACAGTTTGTGAATTATTTTACAACTGTATGATTATAAATACTATATTTCAAAATATCCCTCCTCTATGCAAAGCTCTCTAAGTTTTACTGTACTTGACCCTCAGTAAATAATCAATGCTAACAATTTGATATTCAAGGAGGGATTTGGTAATCCTTAAATTATTATAGTGGCATCAAACATACTAAGCCAAATTCCGAAAAGTGCTAACGGACAAAATCTATTCTGAATCCAAAGTTACAGGTCAGATATGCTGCTGGTTCACACAACAGGAGTTTGGTGAGAGTATATTACCACAGCAGCCGACATCGGACACACCGGAAGCCTGAAGTGAGCTCTGAGGCAGACTGGCACACAGGCTTCCTGCCCCCTGGTAGCATTGAAGACTGGCCGACCATCTTTACACTCTGCTGACGCCAGCCACTCAAGCTCCAGAGGAACAAGTCCTCCGGGCCGCGCTGGCTTGCCCCACAAAGAGACACCTATCACCATGCAGGGCTTAAGAGCACGACTGAGTCTTCCCCATAGTCCAAACGCCCACCGTCAGCATTGGCTCCGAGAAGCCAGGGCTACTACCTGGGTAACTCCGTAGTCTTCCCAGAATGCAGTTCTTAAGACAGGGGTGTCAAACTCAAAGCCCACGGGCCGGAGCCCGCGGGCCTCGAGTACCCCTGTCTTATCATCAGCGCCATGCTTTGTCGTCGGACGCAGCATGCTGACTGTGCAGATGCTATGACCAGTGGTTTTTCCGCGGCCTGCCTCAGAGCTTTCCAGGTGTCTTCTGTGGAGTTGTTGAAGACAGTAGGGGCAGGCTGAAGATCGAGATGATGGCATGTGGAGTGGGACTGCCCTCAGTGGAAGAAACCTTGAGCACCGATGTGATGATGAATGGGGAGGAGGGTCACATCGGTTTCTACTGAAATGACAGCTGACTGCACAGAAGAGAACAGGTCTTTAAAGTTTGACAGGAAATATATGATTGGCTGAGGGAGGCCGTGGCGAAATCGCCCACTGTCAGCTGATAGAGTAGGAGCCAGAGAGCGAGAGCCAGAGAGATGAGTGAGTGAATGAGAGCATAACAAGACTGTCCTAATGTAGGAAGTTAGAGTAAATCCTCAAACTTTACATACCGGTAGTGATAGTATTTATAATCATACAGTTGTAAATTAATTCTTTCAAAATATCACTCCTCTGAGCAAAGCTCTAAGTTTTACTGTACTTGACCCTCAGTAAAAAATCAATGCTAACAATTTGATATTCAAGGAGGGATTTGGTAATCCTTAAATGATTATAGTGGCACCAAACATACTAAGCCAAATTAAGAAAAGTGCGAATGGACAAAATCTATTCTGAATCCAAAGTTACAGGTCAGATATGCTGCTGGTTCACACGACAGGAGTTTGGTGAGAGTATATTACCCCATCATCGTACATCGGACACCGGAAGTACCCAAACGCATGTTGGCACATGATTTGAAGACTGGCCATCCCCTTGTTTGATACTACTGAAACAGCAGCCCAACACAGTGACATGTCACCGTTCAGGACTCTCACTCAGGAGATACGTGACTGCCTCTCCCCGACAGTACACGCTCACTGTCACGATCAGGGCAACCAGGGAAGTTACTCTTGCATGTGTCACAACTACGTTAGAGGCAAGACCAGTGTCCAGATATAACAATGATCCATAGAAACTTGTGAGCAACATTTTACACAGTTTGTGAATTATTTTACAACTGTATGATTATAAATACTATATTTCAAAATATCCCTCCTCTATGCAAAGCTCTCTAAGTTTTACTGTACTTGACCCTCAGTAAATAATCAATGCTAACAATTTGATATTCAAGGAGGGATTTGGTAATCCTTAAATTATTATAGTGGCATCAAACATACTAAGCCAAATTCCGAAAAGTGCTAACGGACAAAATCTATTCTGAATCCAAAGTTACAGGTCAGATATGCTGCTGGTTCACACAACAGGAGTTTGGTGAGAGTATATTACCACAGCAGCCGACATCGGACACACCGGAAGCCTGAAGTGAGCTCTGAGGCAGACTGGCACACAGGCTTCCTGCCCCCTGGTAGCATTGAAGACTGGCCGACCATCTTTACACTCTGCTGACGCCAGCCACTCAAGCTCCAGAGGAACAAGTCCTCCGGGCCGCGCTGGCTTGCCCCACAAAGAGACACCTATCACCATGCAGGGCTTAAGAGCACGACTGAGTCTTCCCCATAGTCCAAACGCCCACCGTCAGCATTGGCTCCGAGAAGCCAGGGCTACTACCTGGGTAACTCCGTAGTCTTCCCAGAATGCAGTTCTTAAGACAGGGGTGTCAAACTCAAAGCCCACGGGCCGGAGCCCGCGGGCCTCGAGTACCCCTGTCTTATCATCAGCGCCATGCTTTGTCGTCGGACGCAGCATGCTGACTGTGCAGATGCTATGACCAGTGGTTTTTCCGCGGCCTGCCTCAGAGCTTTCCAGGTGTCTTCTGTGGAGTTGTTGAAGACAGTAGGGGCAGGCTGAAGATCGAGATGATGGCATGTGGAGTGGGACTGCCCTCAGTGGAAGAAACCTTGAGCACCGATGTGATGATGAATGGGGAGGAGGGTCACATCGGTTTCTACTGAAATGACAGCTGACTGCACAGAAGAGAACAGGTCTTTAAAGTTTGACAGGAAATATATGATTGGCTGAGGGAGGCCGTGGCGAAATCGCCCACTGTCAGCTGATAGAGTAGGAGCCAGAGAGCGAGAGCCAGAGAGATGAGTGAGTGAATGAGAGCATAACAAGACTGTCCTAATGTAGGAAGTTAGAGTAAATCCTCAAACTTTACATACCGGTAGTGATAGTATTTATAATCATACAGTTGTAAATTAATTCTTTCAAAATATCACTCCTCTGAGCAAAGCTCTAAGTTTTACTGTACTTGACCCTCAGTAAAAAATCAATGCTAACAATTTGATATTCAAGGAGGGATTTGGTAATCCTTAAATGATTATAGTGGCACCAAACATACTAAGCCAAATTAAGAAAAGTGCGAATGGACAAAATCTATTCTGAATCCAAAGTTACAGGTCAGATATGCTGCTGGTTCACACGACAGGAGTTTGGTGAGAGTATATTACCCCATCATCGTACATCGGACACCGGAAGTACCCAAACGCATGTTGGCACATGATTTGAAGACTGGCCATCCCCTTGTTTGATACTACTGAAACAGCAGCCCAACACAGTGACATGTCACCGTTCAGGACTCTCACTCAGGAGATACGTGACTGCCTCTCCCCGACAGTACACGCTCACTGTCACGATCAGGGCAACCAGGGAAGTTACTCTTGCATGTGTCACAACTACGTTAGAGGCAAGACCAGTGTCCAGATATAACAATGATCCATAGAAACTTGTGAGCAACATTTTACACAGTTTGTGAATTATTTTACAACTGTATGATTATAAATACTATATTTCAAAATATCCCTCCTCTATGCAAAGCTCTCTAAGTTTTACTGTACTTGACCCTCAGTAAATAATCAATGCTAACAATTTGATATTCAAGGAGGGATTTGGTAATCCTTAAATTATTATAGTGGCATCAAACATACTAAGCCAAATTCCGAAAAGTGCTAACGGACAAAATCTATTCTGAATCCAAAGTTACAGGTCAGATATGCTGCTGGTTCACACAACAGGAGTTTGGTGAGAGTATATTACCACAGCAGCCGACATCGGACACACCGGAAGCCTGAAGTGAGCTCTGAGGCAGACTGGCACACAGGCTTCCTGCCCCCTGGTAGCATTGAAGACTGGCCGACCATCTTTACACTCTGCTGACGCCAGCCACTCAAGCTCCAGAGGAACAAGTCCTCCGGGCCGCGCTGGCTTGCCCCACAAAGAGACACCTATCACCATGCAGGGCTTAAGAGCACGACTGAGTCTTCCCCATAGTCCAAACGCCCACCGTCAGCATTGGCTCCGAGAAGCCAGGGCTACTACCTGGGTAACTCCGTAGTCTTCCCAGAATGCAGTTCTTAAGACAGGGGTGTCAAACTCAAAGCCCACGGGCCGGAGCCCGCGGGCCTCGAGTACCCCTGTCTTATCATCAGCGCCATGCTTTGTCGTCGGACGCAGCATGCTGACTGTGCAGATGCTATGACCAGTGGTTTTTCCGCGGCCTGCCTCAGAGCTTTCCAGGTGTCTTCTGTGGAGTTGTTGAAGACAGTAGGGGCAGGCTGAAGATCGAGATGATGGCATGTGGAGTGGGACTGCCCTCAGTGGAAGAAACCTTGAGCACCGATGTGATGATGAATGGGGAGGAGGGTCACATCGGTTTCTACTGAAATGACAGCTGACTGCACAGAAGAGAACAGGTCTTTAAAGTTTGACAGGAAATATATGATTGGCTGAGGGAGGCCGTGGCGAAATCGCCCACTGTCAGCTGATAGAGTAGGAGCCAGAGAGCGAGAGCCAGAGAGATGAGTGAGTGAATGAGAGCATAACAAGACTGTCCTAATGTAGGAAGTTAGAGTAAATCCTCAAACTTTACATACCGGTAGTGATAGTATTTATAATCATACAGTTGTAAATTAATTCTTTCAAAATATCACTCCTCTGAGCAAAGCTCTAAGTTTTACTGTACTTGACCCTCAGTAAAAAATCAATGCTAACAATTTGATATTCAAGGAGGGATTTGGTAATCCTTAAATGATTATAGTGGCACCAAACATACTAAGCCAAATTAAGAAAAGTGCGAATGGACAAAATCTATTCTGAATCCAAAGTTACAGGTCAGATATGCTGCTGGTTCACACGACAGGAGTTTGGTGAGAGTATATTACCCCATCATCGTACATCGGACACCGGAAGTACCCAAACGCATGTTGGCACATGATTTGAAGACTGGCCATCCCCTTGTTTGATACTACTGAAACAGCAGCCCAACACAGTGACATGTCACCGTTCAGGACTCTCACTCAGGAGATACGTGACTGCCTCTCCCCGACAGTACACGCTCACTGTCACGATCAGGGCAACCAGGGAAGTTACTCTTGCATGTGTCACAACTACGTTAGAGGCAAGACCAGTGTCCAGATATAACAATGATCCATAGAAACTTGTGAGCAACATTTTACACAGTTTGTGAATTATTTTACAACTGTATGATTATAAATACTATATTTCAAAATATCCCTCCTCTATGCAAAGCTCTCTAAGTTTTACTGTACTTGACCCTCAGTAAATAATCAATGCTAACAATTTGATATTCAAGGAGGGATTTGGTAATCCTTAAATTATTATAGTGGCATCAAACATACTAAGCCAAATTCCGAAAAGTGCTAACGGACAAAATCTATTCTGAATCCAAAGTTACAGGTCAGATATGCTGCTGGTTCACACAACAGGAGTTTGGTGAGAGTATATTACCACAGCAGCCGACATCGGACACACCGGAAGCCTGAAGTGAGCTCTGAGGCAGACTGGCACACAGGCTTCCTGCCCCCTGGTAGCATTGAAGACTGGCCGACCATCTTTACACTCTGCTGACGCCAGCCACTCAAGCTCCAGAGGAACAAGTCCTCCGGGCCGCGCTGGCTTGCCCCACAAAGAGACACCTATCACCATGCAGGGCTTAAGAGCACGACTGAGTCTTCCCCATAGTCCAAACGCCCACCGTCAGCATTGGCTCCGAGAAGCCAGGGCTACTACCTGGGTAACTCCGTAGTCTTCCCAGAATGCAGTTCTTAAGACAGGGGTGTCAAACTCAAAGCCCACGGGCCGGAGCCCGCGGGCCTCGAGTACCCCTGTCTTATCATCAGCGCCATGCTTTGTCGTCGGACGCAGCATGCTGACTGTGCAGATGCTATGACCAGTGGTTTTTCCGCGGCCTGCCTCAGAGCTTTCCAGGTGTCTTCTGTGGAGTTGTTGAAGACAGTAGGGGCAGGCTGAAGATCGAGATGATGGCATGTGGAGTGGGACTGCCCTCAGTGGAAGAAACCTTGAGCACCGATGTGATGATGAATGGGGAGGAGGGTCACATCGGTTTCTACTGAAATGACAGCTGACTGCACAGAAGAGAACAGGTCTTTAAAGTTTGACAGGAAATATATGATTGGCTGAGGGAGGCCGTGGCGAAATCGCCCACTGTCAGCTGATAGAGTAGGAGCCAGAGAGCGAGAGCCAGAGAGATGAGTGAGTGAATGAGAGCATAACAAGACTGTCCTAATGTAGGAAGTTAGAGTAAATCCTCAAACTTTACATACCGGTAGTGATAGTATTTATAATCATACAGTTGTAAATTAATTCTTTCAAAATATCACTCCTCTGAGCAAAGCTCTAAGTTTTACTGTACTTGACCCTCAGTAAATAATCAATGCTAACAATTTGATATTCAAGGAGGGATTTGGTAATCCTTAAATTATTATAGTGGCACCAAACATACTAAGCCAAATTAAGAAAAGTGCGAATGGACAAAATCTATTCTGAATCCAAAGTTACAGGTCAGATATGCTGCTGGTTCACACGACAGGAGTTTG
Source organism: Melanostigma gelatinosum (assembly GCF_949748355.1). Lineage (NCBI taxonomy): Eukaryota > Metazoa > Chordata > Actinopteri > Perciformes > Zoarcidae > Melanostigma > Melanostigma gelatinosum. The sequence goes on from NW_027635325.1 coordinate 13,288, forward strand.
GTGAGAGTATATTACCCCATCATCGTACATCGGACACCGGAAGTACCCAAACGCATGTTGGCACATGATTTGAAGACTGGCCATCCCCTTGTTTGATACTACTGAAACAGCAGCCCAACACAGTGACATGTCACCGTTCAGGACTCTCACTCAGGAGATACGTGACTGCCTCTCCCCGACAGTACACGCTCACTGTCACGATCAGGGCAACCAGGGAAGTTACTCTTGCATGTGTCACAACTACGTTAGAGGCAAGACCAGTGTCCAGATATAACAATGATCCATAGAAACGTGTGAGGAGAGAAAGCACAGAGAGTGAGTGAATGACAGCATGAAAACACTGTCCTAATGTAGGAGGTTAGAGTAAATCCCAACATTTTACACAGTTAGTTCATTATTTTACAACTGTATGATTATAAATACTATATTTCAAAATATCACTCCTCTAAGCAAAGCTCTCTAAGTTTTACTGTACTTTACGCTCAGTAAATAATCAATGCTATCAATTTGATATTCAAGGAGGGATTTTGTAATCCTTCAATTATAAGCAAAGCTCTCTACGTTGTACTGTACTTAACTCTCAGTGAAGAATCAATGCTAACAATTTGATATTCAAGGAGGGATTTGGTAATCCTTAAATTATTATGGTGGCACCAAACATACCAAGCTAAATTACGAAAAGTGCAAACGGACAAAATCTATTCTGAATCCAAAGTGACAGGTCAGACATGCTACTGGTTCACACGACAGGAGTTTGGTGAGGGTATATTACCCCATCACACTACATCGGACACGGGGAGAACACTCACGCTGACTAGCACATGTGCCACAACAGCGGCAGGTCCAGCAATCCGGTGCCAGATAATAGATATGATCCAAACAAACCTGCGCGTGAATGATAGCATAAAGACTCTGTCCTAATGTAGGAGGTGAGAGGAAATCCCAACATTTTACACAGTTAGTTCATTATTTTACAACTGTATGATTGTAAATACTATATTTCAATATATCCCTCCTATAAGCAAAGCTCTCTACGTTGTACTGTACTTAACTCTCAGTGAAGAATCAATGCTAACAATTTGATATTCAAGGAGGGATTTGGTAATCCATAAATTATTATGGTGGCACCAAACATACCAAGCTAAATTACGAAAAGTGCAAACGGACAAAATCTATTCTGAATCCAAAGTGACAGGTCAGACATGCTACTGGTTCACACGACAGGAGTTTGGTGAGGGTATATTACCCCATCACACTACATCGGACACGGGGAGAACACTCACGCTGACTAGCACATGTGCCACAACAGCGGCAGGTCCAGCAATCCGGTGCCAGATAATAGATATGATCCAAACAAACCTGCGCGTGAATGATAGCATAAAGACTCTGTCCTAATGTAGGAGGTGAGAGGAAATCCCAACATTTTACACAGTTAGTTCATTATTTTACAACTGTATGATTGTAAATACTATATTTCAATATATCCCTCCTATAAGCAAAGCTCTCTACGTTGTACTGTACTTAACTCTCAGTGAAGAATCAATGCTAAAAATTTGATATTCAAGGAGGGATTTGGTAATCCATAAATTATTATGGTGGCACCAAACATACCAAGCTAAATTACGAAAAGTGCAAACGGACAAAATCTATTCTGAATCCAAAGTGACAGGTCAGACATGCTACTGGTTCACACGACAGGAGTTTGGTGAGGGTATATTACCCCATCACACTACATCGGACACGGGGAGAACACTCACGCTGACTAGCACATGTGCCACAACAGCGGCAGGTCCAGCAATCCGGTGCCAGATAATAGATATGATCCAAACAAACCTGCGCGTGAATGATAGCATAAAGACTCTGTCCTAATGTAGGAGGTTAGAGGAAATCCCAACATTTTACACAGTTAGTTCATTATTTTACAACTGTATGATTGTAAATACTATATTTCAATATATCCCTCCTATAAGCAAAGCTCTCTACGTTGTACTGTACTTAACTCTCAGTGAAGAATCAATGCTAACAATTTGATATTCAAGGAGGGATTTGGTAATCCTTAAATTATTATGGTGGCACCAAACATACCAAGCTAAATTACGAAAAGTGCAAACGGACTAAATCTATTCTGAATCCAAAGTGACAGGTCAGACATGCTACTGGTTCACACGACAGGAGTTTGGTGAGGGTATATTACCCCATCACACTACATCGGACACGGGGAGAACACTCACGCTGACTAGCACATGTGCCACAACAGCGGCAGGTCCAGCAATCCGGTGCCAGATAATAGATATGATCCAAACAAACCTGCGCGTGAATGATAGCATAAAGACTCTGTCCTAATGTAGGAGGTTAGAGGAAATCCCAACATTTTACACAGTTAGTTCATTATTTTACAACTGTATGATTGTAAATACTATATTTCAATATATCCCTCCTAGTGGCACCAAACATCGTGAGCCAAATTTTGAAAAGTGGTAGCAGTCAAAGTCTATTCTGAATCCAAAGTTACAGGTCAGATATGCTGCTGGTTCACACAACAGGAGTTTGGTGAGAGTATATTACCACAGCAGCCGACATCGGACACCGGAAGCCTGAAGTGAGGTTGAAAAGCTTGCAAGTTCATCTGCCAATTTGTCAGATGACAGACCTTCACAAGATGACACCTCAACATTCTCTGCTGTGTTCCAGTTTCATCCAGCATTCTCTCACCGACGTCACGATCTCCTTAGTTACGACTCCCGCCAGTCCGCCCCTGCCCCGCCCCTTAGTTACGACTCGTAACTAAGGGGCGGGGCAGGGGCGGACTGGCCATCGGGGATACCGGGGGAATCCCCGGTAGGCCGACGGGGTTTGGGCCGGTCTCTGACATCGCCGGCCCCGACTATATTATATGCTTCACAGAACACGTTCAATTGACTCTAATACCGAAAGTCAATAATCAGTGAAAACTGTATCAACAGTATAGACTGACATTATACTACTCCTCGCGATCTGAGACGCCATAGCACGGCTGGACACTACGGTGCTTTTAAAAACTTTTCTCCATAACCGCGGTCTGCGCCGTGCGCTCGTGCCGGGCGACGGTCGGGGCGGGGCCGCGGAGGTGCGAATGGCCGCTGTAGACCGGCGAAATACAGGGGCGGCTCGACTGTCACGGCGTCCATGAATCGAGAAGGACTTCTTACTGGAACTGAAACGATGTACTGGGATTAAATTCTTTGTCAACAAAGAATTTGGTAAGTGACAAACTGCGTTTGTTTTTTTACATCTGCAGTAACGTTTTTATGAATAATATTTGATGGCTCGTGCTCTTGTGTGTGGTGGAATGCGTGGATCCGCTGCAGGTCTGCTGGATTGATGTGCTTTGTTGTCATATGAATATATGTGACTGGTTCTTATGACTTTGTGGCTGTCATTGTGTTAATTACGTTGATTTGACCATGCGTTGTCAGTTATTGACGTAGCGTCCCGTCACGGATTCATGTATCTGCAGCTTGCGTCACTCGCTCAGAGACAAGCCGTTTTGAGTGCGAGCTAGCAGCATGGCACCGGTACCAAAACGTAAATCCTTTAAAGGTGGAGCTGAAAAGCTCAGGGAGAAAAAGAAGAGATATCTGGAGGAAGGTGCATCAAAATATTTAAAAATCTCTGACTTATTTGGGAAACCACCGACTGGTGACAGTGTTATGATGGTAAGTTGTGGCATTGACTTGGCCAATGTTAGCTTGCTTTTCACAGATGAGGTGTTCGGCTACAAGCTAGCCTAGCTAACGTTAGCTAGATAAATGATAAATGTCCAAAATTGAGACCGTTATGATCTGGTCAAATAAGCAAGCTGGCGCTGTTCGCATCATCGAGATTATTTAATTTAACATGTTAGCCGTAGTTACTTGCTTACAATCGATGAGCAAGCTATCCATGGTGGTAGTTGTAAAGAGGGCAATCTTATCATTTCTAATAATTTATGTCAAATAATGTTTAAGTTAACCAGCTCTCAACAGCACCTGGAGGCTTTTATGTTGATGGCTACTCAGACAGATGTTTTGCAGATGCTGGACAGTGAGAAAATCATAGACGGTGTTGCAGAAAAGAGTGAGCTGCTACTCGTGTAGTGAGGTAATAATAACACATGAGTATACTGATATTGTTTTTTATTACTATGTGACTATAATGCACCTGGGCTGGCAGAGTTAGTTTAGGTTCTGTTACTTAACTTATTGTTTTGTTATGCACCTTCAACACCCCTACACACACACACACACACAATCACACACCCAGCATGCAACACTACTGATACCACTGATGTTCACACCCCATCGTATGTTCTGTTCATTTCAATATAGTTCAAACTAATTCTACCCTCTGATTCCAGTTTCTTTATTGTGTGGTCTTTCTCTGCTGACATTCATTCCTTAAGGCTCTGTAGTTATACGTATAACCATCTGATACTAGCCCAAAGTTCAGCATATTCATCGAGCAAACTACTACCTTGGAGTATTATTATAAAAAAAACATATATGATGTAATTTCTTTGTAATCATCGAAAATAATGTTAAGTGTATGGGTATTTTTCCAAGTAGGCCACTGACATCGATACGTGCGATGCATTGAGTGGGCCGGTCTGACAGTAAACTCCCGGGCCACTTTTTTCCCCCAGTCCGCCCCTGGTTACGAGGTCGGTCGGCCATGTTGGAGTACATACAGATCCTACATGGCGGCGCGTAAACAAGGAAGTGCGGCGAAAATACCATACTTTGAATCACTGGATAGTGCATCAAAGGTTCGCTACCTGGCCAAATTGAAGGTTATTGGTAACTTGGATCCCTATACGATGAGTGCAGATCATTTCAGTGCCGATCCTACTTATCTCCATCGGTAAACTACGCCAACATCTACGCATATCTCGTGAACACCCCCAGTCCTTACACAAAAGACGAGCTGGAGTGCTACAAAGGGCTCGACGCTTATAATCAGTTTGTCAGTGGACGGGTCCGAGACGTCAAAGCAACGGTCATCGACAATTCTCATCTCGTCATTGGAAGAATAAATATATACAGATCTGGTCAGATATTTAGCAATATTCAATGTTTACTCAGCGCAAACAGACACGTGTGTTTGTTTACATTGTACGTGCATGTCATTGTGTGCGTGTGTGTAGGAATTCACTTTCAACTAACTCCTAACTTCATCCCCCCCCCCCCCACACATATATATATATATATATATATATGATCTGACGTTAAACTCATATCAAGCAATGCTGAGGCTGCATCTCTGTGTTTCGCCTGTTGTACACGCTCGACACGTCTCTGGCACCGACTGCTGTCACGGGCCGATGAAGCTTCGGTAACCTTCTCATGTCCAAGTTTAATTTATATTTCCTTTATTAAATACTGTTCACAAACGAATTTGTAAATAAAATCACTGACCACTTATAAAGTGATCCGCACATACTCTAGTGTACGCCAAATTCCATTCCTTTATATCTCGAGAGATGCGTGACAGCCATTTCTCGCGACGTCGCTTGGATAGCTCCTTCGTGTCATTTCCTTGATGTGTAATGACCGCTGGCAAACGAAAGAATGATTTCTTGTCTATCAGCTCTGCTGCCACAACCAAAGACAGCACAAAAGTTCACCATGATCGATAGGTTATGCGACTCAGCCGTGCATGCCAGTGGCTTTGTGTGTACTCCAACATGGCCGACAGCTAAACTGTGACGTCACACGAGACCACTCCATTCTGTTCTATTCTATGAATTCACTATTTGCTGGTCCAGTGTTCAGCATGTTTTCACAAAACTCCACACATTATGACCCATTAGCAGTAATGATACAACACTGTATATTAAAAAAAATAATTTAGTCTATTGCTTTGCAGATATTTTAAATCATACATGCAACCAGTGGTGTATAGTAACGAAGTAGAAATACTTAGTTACTGTACTTAAGTAGTTTTTTTGGGTATCTGTACTTTACTTTACTACTTATATTTATGTTGACTTTTACTTTTACTTCACTACATTTTGCAAAGAAAACTGATACTTTTACTCCGATACATTTCCCCTGAAACCTTCGTTACTCGCTACAAAATCAAATCTATCTTTAGAAACAAAATGAATGATGAGAGCAGCGTCGGGGACTGTGGTGGAACACAGACTGCAAGCAAGCAGGTTTGGTGAATCAGTGGTCCTAGCAGCAAGTTAAATCATTGGTTAATCACGTTAATGCACAATTGCAAACAAGTGCTCTCAAAGCTGCGGCGTTTTGATTCCCAGTGATGCCAGGATGCTACATGCTATAAGCTAGCGGGCGACTACATGAGTATAATTCCACTCTACGATGACTGATTTCATGATGGAAGCAGAAATGGAAGCACCTGCTACTCCCGCAACAAACTACGGTGGTGACGAAGACCAACATCAGTGGATCGCTAGCGAGTTAGTGAGCTGAGGAAGTGTTGACAGTTGTGACGGGAGCCGAGAGAGCGCAGCGTTAGCATTAGCGTTAGCATTAGCATTAGCGTTAGCATTAGGGAAATCCTTCGCAGCTGTGCGCAAGCTGTCTGTGACGCTGAACACACCTCTACCTGCCTCAGCGGCCTGTGAAAGACTATTTAGCATAGCAGGACTAGTCTTCAGCCCAAGAAGAGCGAGACTGAATTCTCGCAATTTTAAAAACCAACTTCTTTTGAAGATGAACAGGACATTTTTCAGTTTCAAGTAATGACTGTGTTGCTGCTTTAGTATTGATCATGTTTTGATATTTGAGTCATGTTGTGGATGATCAGATGGAGTTATGATGGTAGCAGTCGCCCAATTGCAGATTCAGCTTGAGCAAAACCTTTGTATTCAAATCAGACCCATAGGAGTTTACAAGGCAGGTGTCCTTTCTCTAAACACTGACCTGATGCATCAAGTGGATATGTTTTGCTGAACATAATATTATGCATTTGTCCTCTACATCCTCTAGTCTAATGAGCAGACTTATAAACGCACTGTTACAACTCCTTCATAGTGTCATATTGCTTTTCAGAGAATTATGATGATAAGTTCATAGTAGATGCAAAAGTATACTTATGTACAATATATTATGTTGAACATTGTTGCTCCTGAATGGATCACAGCCAACCCAATTATGTTCAACACAGCTCCATGTCCTTGGTCATGGTGCCACAGCGCTTAAAAGAATAAACTTGATAATTCTCAAAATTCTGACCCTTTGCTTTTTTATTAACAGCATTTACTTGTACTTTTACTTTCAATGAACAGGTTATGATGTTCATTTAATGTTCAGGTTATGATGTACATTTAATATCAGAAAATTACTTTTGTACTTAAGTACTTTTGTACTTAAGTACAATAAATATCAGATACTTTAAGACTTTTACTCAAGTAGTATTCTAATAGGTGACTTTTTACTTTTACTGGAGTCGTTTTCCAGTAAGGTATCTTTACTTTTACTCAAGTATGGCTTTTGGGTACTTTATACACCACTGCATGCAACAAGTCACAACAAAAGTTTAAGCTGTTGCAAGTAACTCCACAAATGATCCTTTTAACATTGTTAAGCTGTCTCTGTTTGCAAATTCATATTCAAACGCTAATATGTTGCATCCTGTGTTCTGACAATGACACCCGAAGTCTGTTCCTGATGTCCACTCGACTCCGCCATTTTGTTTTGATTGCTGTCACTGCAGAACATCCCGCTTCACAAAGAGGAGGTTGGAAATGAAAGCAGGGTTTTCAGTGCTCTAGTGGCGATCTCAGGATATTCAGCCTCGAGTTTAATCCAAAACACCAGCAGAGTTGTGACCGAGACAAAGCGTCTTGACATGTCAAGAGGCACAGGTGGATGAAATTGCGAGAGAATTCGGTCATCTTTCAAAATAAAACTTCCTTCAGACTCTGATAATCAATAAAACGGAAATAATATAATATTTATTCTTCCTGTGCGGCCGGTACCGGTGGTTGGGGACCACTGCTCTAAACTAAAGCTAACCTCAGTTACTATAAACAATGATTCAATTATCAGTGAGGTTATGTCGGCCATATGATTAACATGCAGTAGATTCAGACTAAATCATCATGATGGGCCTTAATGTTGCCACCTGTCCTGTAAAATGCATCTATCAGCTGTTTTTGATTTTTATTACGTTCTGCTGTCCCATTGGCCAGAACCATATACTTTTTCCTTTCTATAAGTTCACTTGAGACTGTTGTATTCATTTTGCTTTTAAGTTCTGAACAAAAAAAGAGAAAACACTCAGTACTTTTCATTTATTGAAGTCACAGGAGTATACAAAAATATACTTGACCATGTGGTCATTTCATAATAAGGTTATTTATGTCTCAAAATGACGTAAAAAATACAGATGAAAATACAGAAATTTAAAAAAATACAGAAATACACTGCATTATAACTTTACAGTAATATGCTGTTAAGTCATTTCACGGTATGAATACTGTAGAATTACAGGACATTGCTGGCAGCACTTTACTGTTATTTAACAGAGAAATTGTAGTGTAGGAATGTTTCTTTTATATTTATATTGAATGAGAGGACTACAGATGTTTGTTCCTCATAGTGAGAATTAAGCCTCCAGAGAGGCAGATACAAAGATTCATCACTTTACTTTGCAGCTCTGCAGAACGTTTAAGCCTCTTTAAGCTCATTGTTTTGGTTTAGGACACATTCACGGTTTGGTTCGGTGTCCCCACTCTCGTCAACAAGCAGCTGTTTTGAGCTGACACACCAATACAAATCCACTGAGCGCTGCCTGCTCGGCACCAAATAACGGACAGAAAGTGGAGCGGTCAGTGTCTAAAGCAGGATTCTCAAACTCGCCCGCAAAGGGCCGGTTGTAAATGTAACTACTCGTAACATATTGTTAAATAACTGTCTGCATTCACAGTTTAAAGTAGTCTTCAATGTGCTCACAATACATATCCATGTCAAATGTACAGTAACCAGTCAAAGAGCTGATTCTAACTGTTTAAGTGTCTCATAATTTTGACTTTCTATTTCATCATTTTGACTGTCAATCTCATAATTTTGACTTTCTATCTCAGAATTATGACTTTCTATCATAGTTATGACTTTCTATCTAATAACTTCGACTTTATATCTCATAATTTCGACTATGGGGATATTTTTATTATTATTAGTCTAACTTAAAAATTAAAAAATTAAAAGAAATAAAAAATGATTTTTTTTTTAAACTTTTTTTTTGCTGGCGGATTCGCGGGCCACATAAAATGATTAGGGCCGGGAGTTTGAGACCCCTGTCTTAAGACCGTTGAGAGTTGAGCCAAATTCTGACAAGTTGAACCCGACTGAGTCTTAAATGGCCTGCAAACATTCGATTAGTGTGAAATAAGCAACACAGCCTCATGTTGCACATTTGTTTACGTCCCAGGCGATTTGTCTTTTAGGTGACGTCCATATGTACAATACTGCTTTCAACAAGGATGGTGATTGACAGGTGGGACAAAACATGTGTCGAGGCCAAGGTGCTGTATGTTTACTGTATGTATGTGCTGTATAAAACAATAATACAGTATGGGTGGTGATAATGATATGCTAGCTGCTAGCAAAGAGAAGCAGGATCAATAATCTTTTCTTGTAGTAGAATATGATTATTAGCCTAGCTTACGTAGCTTTAGCATCTATATATACTGTATATATAGGCCTACTACTATAACGATTTAATGTGTATCACTTCCTGCCATTTCAAATGATGAAAAAAAAATGCTGCTGTTCAGAAATGTAACTCTGTGTTTCCAGATGCTGGTTCCAGCTGTGGTCTTCATCACTCTGGGGAAATGTAACTGTTGTTGGAATGAGAGCTTAATGGTAAGGGACTTATTAAACCATCACACTCAAAATCCACAGGAGGTATATGCTAAGCTAAGTCTGCATCAAACACTCCAGGAGTAATGACACTGATGCTCAGCTGATGCTTAGCAGCATCCTCATTTCCCATGCTGCTCTCTAAACATATAAAAATACTTATACATTTCTGTTTGCTGCACACAGATCAAAATCACATCTTTCACGAATTGTAACTCTTAGTGTCCCCATTTTACTGCCATTTTGTTGTTTCTTTCTCACCACTTGGAGAATAATACTGAACAGTTGTCATTAAGCCAGACAACACTGTGTCCTTATGAGGTGGAATGTTAATGCTAATCAACTATAATAATTCTACAAGGGTCCCATTGTTACTCAAATCTCAACAAAGTAAGCTTGGCTCACACCATTCAAGCCACATGCACAGCTGCTGTTATGTGTGTGTGTGTGTCTATAGCAGTCTCTGTATCTGATCTATTAAACACATAAATGAAACCGTTAACATTTATACAGACAGGCATTCACACATACAGTCACAAAGGCATGCCAACACGTTCATGTTCTTCTATATAATCACTTTGTGTGTCTGTGTTGCTCTCCAGATGTGCGGGTCAGTGTTGGCAGCTGTGGTCGGCCTGGTGGGGTCTGGTTACTGTTTCGTCATATCAGGACTTGCCTTGGTGCAGGGTCCCCAGTGCTTCACTCCTTATGGATGGACGTACCCATTTGCAGACCAGGGGGGCAGGTAGAGAGATGCTGTGTGTGTGCGTGGGTGTTGGGGCATGGGGGGTTTATAAACAGAGAAGAATGTGTGTATACATGTCCTTAACTTTATATTTCACTGGTAAACAGAATGAACTGACTACAAACAACTGTAAAAATGTACAGTTTTACCCGTTGCCTTTTGTGGTAAATGTGACTAGGTGCCCTAATCTGGAAAACAATGGACTTTGCCTCCACTTTTTTTGTTAATTTCGTAAATGAGGACACCTTGTCATGTGTCGACTTATGTCATCAATGTATACTTAGAGACAACTCTCCCCCTTAGTATTTCAGTATTTTAAGAATGTGGTGCAGCACTCACAATGAGTTGTAACCAATGCAAAAAATATATAAAATATAAATGTAGTAAATGCTGTCCGTGATTGATCTTTCTCTCTCTGTGTCCCAGGTATCTCTTACAACCAGAGACGTGGTCACGGTGTCTTCAGCCGGTTCACATCGTGGAGTGGAACGTGACTCTGCTGTGTGTGTTGCTGGGCCTGGCTGTGCTTGAGTTCATCATCTGTCTGTTACAGCTGGGAAATGGTTTAGTCAACGCCATCTGCCGGCCCTGTTGCTACAAGCAGGAGTATAGTCTGAACGCGTAGATCAACACACACGTGTATGTAGACTCACCTGCTGAGACACAAGTGCCTGTGCACCCATAAACAAATCACACACGCAATATGTATGCACAGATACAGGACGTTAATGGACACACATGGAAGCGGAAGTCTGCACACACTGCACCATGTGTGCGAGTACAATTCAACCTTACTTAGACACACCTACAGTATCATGGACTTCTGACGGCCACGTCAGTGTAATCACTATATTTTCAAGCTTTTGATTTGCCCTTTTAGAGTGGCAAAAATCACGAGGCAGTCATTGATTATGATTATGATGATGAGCTTTTCTGGTGCAGAAGTCTCAACATTTCAAAGGCAACAGGTTATTAGTACATAATAATGTAGATATGTGTGTGAGCGTGTGTCCTGAATACTCCATAGAAAATACAGTAAACTTAAATAATAAAGACAAAGTAGACAATGATAACGACAATAATATCAATAATATTATTTAGTATGTTGTCCTATCCTACATGGGATAGGTTTCACTGAAGTAAGTAGCAGTGTGTGAAACTTTCATTTGCTTTTTTAAAGAAGAAGATACAAAAACAACTGTTCTCAAACTTGAGTGACAACTGTTCACTTCATGAAATTTACATTCTTAATTTCAAGGTTGCTCACTTTCTTTGTTATCATTATTGGCGGTATACTTTCTGTACCTTCAGAAACCCAATAACTACATTAACGTTTTTATTGCTTAAACAGATGATATTACACTTCAAACCAATGATATTAAACTAGTGTACTTAAGATGGCAGCCACATATGAGATAAGCTCTTGTGTCATTGGTGTTGCAAGGAGAGAAGCACATTTCCATTATTTGGTTGTTTATCCGCATCTTGGCTGACATGATTATCTGGATGCACCAGGAAGTGGTTGTTGTTGTTCCAACATTTATACACTGTTGGATCACTTAAGGATTACGAGCAGATTTTTATGTTTGTACATTTGTTTTAATTTTCAGAGCATTTTGTTGTAAATTGTTTTCTTTACGTCTTTCAGAAGCTAGATCAGTGTAAACAGACATTTTATATATGTTTTAGTGACATATTTTTTATAATGTTTGTTTGTTTGTGCCGCCTTTAATAAAAAAATGTCTATTTCCATTTTAAGTATCCAGTGAGTCATTAAGTTGAGGCTGATCTTTGTCCACAAAAACAGGTTCTCTTTTCATAATTGGCATATATATATATATATATCCTGTGTGTGTATATGTGTATGCATGCTTGACTCCCCTGCTGCACCTCCTCCAAACTGTTACTGGAAACAAAATGTTTCCATTAACTTATCTGGAGAAGGGGCCTTGCACAAATGCAATATTAGCTTACATTTAACAGTGTGTGTGTGTGTGTGTGTGTGTGTGTGTGTGTTTAAAGTGTCCTGGAGTTTCCAGAGTTGCCCGTTATTGATCGATGTCAGGACACAGACTGAGTAACTGTGGCCTCAGACCCTGCAGTCAAGTCCATCACAAGACATTTTTCAATTCTTTATCACACGGTGGCTGTGGGGAGAGTATTTTTTACTTTTTATGTCCATGTCACATTGTGAAAAAACTACTGCGCTTTAAACCTTAAAACAATGACAAACCAGTTTTGGTAGCAGAATTCATTGACCTTAATTGTCTTTAGGGGTAGGTGAAAGTACTTCAAATTAGTTTTAATTCAATTACTTAGCTTGGTTAGACTGATTTTGTGGATTAGGACAAACGCAAATCGAAACAACGGAATCAGATTTTTCTGTATCATTTTCAACCTTGCAGTTAATATTGGACAGCAGTAGTGACTGGATCAAAAGTCTGTGTTTTCATCACTGGCAAAAATCTTGCTTAGTCATGTGTACATGACTAAGCAAGATTTTTGGCTGCATTTCCACAAGCACGGAAAATATAACTGACTGTGGTACAGATCTGGCTTTCTATATTCTGACAAATATGAGATATTCTGCATAATGTCTGATGTAAATGTAAGTTAAATCTGATCTCTTCGTGGTTGTGCCATCAAATGTGGACATTGCAAAGAATAGCATGTTCTGTTCTTATGCAAATGTAACCTTTTGATCAAAAAGTCTGTCAGGGAACGCCCTCCCTTATCTCTGTGATGGGTTGGCTCAAACCCTGTCTGTTGGTCAGTGACCCCTCTGCCCTGCTTGGCTGTTCCCACCAGTCAGCTTAGGTAGTATAAAGACACACAGAGGGTCTAAAGCCTCTCAGACAGACTGACTTACAGCTGTCAGGTGTCTGCACTGCTTGTCTTCATCATTATCATCCTCTGGATCGCTCAACAGAATTAAAGAGTCATCGTCCTCCTTGGGCAGGTTATCAGTGGTAGTGCCAGCGCTATATCTTCAAAATGCAGCGACTGGGGTTAAGGGGAGTGTTGTTGCTGTGTTGTGCAGCAGTATGTGCGTCTGGGATGAGGAGAGAGTACTTCCTCAAGATAGAGGAAGTGTCTTGGAACTATGCCCCAAGTGGGATGAACATCATTCAAAACCGCACACTGCAAGAGGATGAGTGAGTACAAACTTAGTACATTGTCTTGATTACGTTGGAAAGATTATGTTGTCTTTCCAATAGCCACTTCACCCCCATACCATGATCTCAATTAAGATGCATGGATGTTTGAGCATTGTCATTTTTTGACCCACACTGCTCAACAATTTAACCTTCAATGTCAAGTATTGCAATATTATTACGACAATCTTCACTGTTGTGTGAAAACCTTGTATCTCGAAAGAAGGCAACTTTTAAAGACATGACAAATAGCCTTACTTTAACACTTATTCCATCTCTTCATCAAAGAAAAATTCAGTGTCACCACGTGTAGTGCAGAGTTTCCTTTGGAGAGTGATTCTTTATATTTGATGTGCTTTCTGTGCAAAATGCATTTTACATGTTTACTTTTACCCATTTAACCAATTACTTATGTTTCATGTGAACTATTTATTTTGTAATTTTTAACCTCTCTGCTCAGCATGCTTTAAAAAAAAAGAAGAAGAAGAAGAAGAAACCGCAGTAATGAATTGTGTTCCACAATTAATACATTTATCGAAATAATCTAAATAATAAGACCGTTTGTGGTTAAAATCATGTCCGATCATGAGCAGTGTTTGTGGGTAAAAAAGGTATATTGTACATGCTCACTCACTGTCATACTGTCACGACTTACTGGGAAACTTGATTAGATCAGAGCCATCGTTAATGTTATGAGTTACACCTCTGCTTTCCCTAAAATCACAAATCAAAATGTCTGATGTGAAAAGGCCCTAAAATTTTTAGCCAATCACAGGTTTTTGTAATATTTTAACTGCAACCCATAATAATCCTCGTTCTCTGTCTCTGTAGAGAAGCCTCCGTCTTTTTAAAGAAAGGCCCCCAGCGCATTGGCTCCGTCTACAAGAAGGCTGTGTATAAGCAGTACAGCGACGCCACCTACAGGACAGAGGTGGTGAAGGCGGAGTGGCTGGGCTACCTGGGACCCCTGTTGATGGCCGAGGAGGGAGACACAGTGACCGTCCACCTGAATAACACGGCAAACAGACCTTACAGCATCCACTCACATGGACTGAACTACAGCAAGGGCAATGAGGGTGAGGCATTAATGAATCGATGGGCAGCCTTAACAGGCTGATATATGTGTGACTCTGTGTGCTTGTATCTTCAGGAGCCCTTTACCCAGACGGTACTGGTCCAGAGCTGAAGCGTGATGACTCAGTGGCTCCTGGTACAACAGTGACATATGAGTGGAACCTCCCAGAGAGCCACAGCCCAACATTAGAGGACAGCAACTGCCTGACCAGATTCTACCACTCCCACGTTAACCCACCAAAAGACATCAACTCAGGACTGATGGGACCCCTCATTGTCTGTAAGAGAGGTACTGGAACCTTTTTTAACTTATCTGGTGACGGAACTTAAGTACATTTATTTAACTGATGTAATATTTTCAGGTACTTCTGCTTTAGTTTTAATTTTCTGCTTCTATATCGGCTACTTCCACTCCATTCCATTTCAGAGGGAAATGTTGTACTTTCTGTACTTTCTGTGGTTTATTCTGAAGGGGAAACCTACTTTAAGGCCCAAACAACGTTTCCCTCATTTAACTTCTTACTATCAACTTATCAATTTTTGAGCCAATCGTTTCACCACAAATTAAACTATCAAAAATATTGCTGGATTCTTGTCAAATCTGTGAGATCAGCTGTGGCAATACCAAAAAGCAGCATCCAAAATAGTAAGAAGTTAATTGAGAAAATAGTTGTGTAGGGGCACTACTTACTGTAGGTTTCCCCTTCAGTACATTAATGCATGTTATCCTAAAATGTCCTCTCTCCACTCCTCTGTAGGAACCCTGGACCTGCATGGAGACAGCTCAGGAGACTATCTTTACGCTCTGCTCTTCATGGTGTCAGATGAGAACTTCAGCTGGTACCTGGACGACAACATCAGGACGCACATTACAAATCCTGCCAGTGGCCTGAAGGAGGATGAAGATTTCATTGAGAGCAACAAAATGCACGGTGAGTGGTAGTATCCAGGTACACATACGCATACTCATATGCATACACATACAAATACCTTTAACTCTGATTTAATTGCAGGTATAAATGGTTTTCTGTATGGTAACCTGCCTGGACTGAGCATGTGCCAAGGCAAGAAGATCCACTGGCATATGAGGTAAATATTGTATTTTTAATATCATCATCATCATCATCATTATTATTACTGTTGTTAATAGTTGTATTATTATTGTATAGTATTATTGTACTATTACTATTATTAATGGTATTGTTATTATTATTATTATTATTATTACTCCCACGAATCAGAATATTGTTCTAGTTGCATGTGTCATATTTAAAAAAAAAGTCTTAATTGAGGCACATAACCAACCAAAGTTCAAAATATGCAACTAGCCCTTTAATCCTTTAATTTTTCATTTTCATATTTTCCACGAAGATCATGCGATCGGTCGCGTGTGTGTGCGCATGTGTGTACACCCTTAAGTGAGTGAGTGAGTGAGTGAGAGAGTGAGTGTGTGAGTGAGTGTGTGAGAGAGTGAGTGTGTGAGTGAGTGAGTGTGTGAGTGAGTGTGTGAGTGAGTGAGTGAGTGAGTGAGTGAGTGTGTGAGTGAGTGAGTGAGTGAGTGAGTGTGTGTGTGTGAGTGAGTGAGTGAGTGAGTGAGTGTGTGAGTGAGTGTGTGAGTGAGTGAGTGAGTGAGTGTGTGAGTGAGTGAGTGAGTGAGTGTGTGAGTGAGTGAGTGAGTGAGTGAGTGTGTGAGTGAGTGAGTGAGTGAGTCTGTGAGTGAGTGTGTGAGTGAGTGAGTGAGTGAGTGAGTGTGTGAGTGAGTGAGTGAGTGAGTGTGTGAGTGAGTGTGTGAGTGAGTGAGTGAGTCTGTGAGTGTGTGAGTGAGTGAGTGAGTGTGTGAGTGAGTGAGTCTGTGAGTGAGTGAGTGAGTGAGTCTGTGAGTGAGTGAGTGAGTGAGTCTGTGAGTGAGTGAGTGTGTGAGTGAGTGAGTGAGTCTGTGAGTGAGTGAGTGAGTGAGTGAGTGTGTGAGTGAGTGAGTGAGTGTGCGCCTCTGTGTCTCCCCTCGGCTAATCTTGCATTCTGCTGCAGCAAACATAATGATATTTTTGGGTGCCCATGGCTGCATGCTCAAGAGCCTCTCGTGGTTGTGATGACTCACACTGTCTACAAACAACTTTCACAACTATTTTATACGGCCATTGGCTGCCTGCTGGCTCGTCACTCACTGCTCTCAACCATTTTGGGGTGTTTTCATTCAATCACACAATACAGCAGTGGTCGTAGCAGACCCGTCTTGCCGAGATCTGCTTTCTACTGAGTGAACCTTTTGTAGTTATTGTCTGATTTGTCTTTTTGAGCACATTTAGAAGAAGCTCAAGCTTTGTCTGACTGGGCCTATATTGACAATATGTTAACGTATACTAACAATACCAAGTACCTGTAATAGGACTCACATTTATTGTCTGAGTGCATGCAGTTCTAGTTCTCATTTTGTTGGTGAAAGTCTGAACAGTAACCGTCACATTTACAATTGCATCTGGCCTCTGTTGACAGTTTGTTGAAAAAACTAAATTTGTGAACATGTGTTACTTTTTTGCAGGGCTGCTAAACTGGACTCACAATAGCCCACATCATGTCTTGGTGTTAGCAGCAAGCACCTGGTCTTAACCCAGTTTAAATGTATTTTATCTGCAACAGGTGGACATGCATTCAGTTCATTTCCATGGCCAGATCCTGACCACTCAGAACCACCACACAGACATAATCAGTCTTTTCCCCGGCTCCAGCACTACAGCTGAAATGGTAGCTGACAACCCTGGACACTGGCTGCTGACGTGCACTGTCAATGACCATTTGATGGGTGAGCCGACTTCCTTAATTCTTAATTTGATTCAAGCAAGTCCTTTTGTCACCCAGTTGGATAATGAACAAATTTGTTTAGTATTTCTTTGTGAGTTTTTGTTTTGTGGTTTTGTCCAGCTGGAATGCAGGCTCTGTTTGAGATCAAGAAGTGTTTCCCCATCGTCCACAAGGCCCGGCCACACGGTGAGCTCAGACCGTTCTTCATTGCTGCTGAAGAGGAAGTCTGGGACTACGCTCCTACGCCGCCTACTGATGGGTTGGTTACTGCACACACACACGCACGCACGCACGCACGCACACACACACACACACACACACACACACCTACACACACACACACACACACACACACACACACACACACACACACACACACACACACACACACACACACACACACACACACACACACACACACACTCTCACAGAAATTGTCCAGGCTAATCTTCATGATTCTGTAAGAGACCTGCTAATAATTTGTATTGTGTGTTTGTGTGTGTGTGTGTTTGTGTAGTGAAGCAGATATGTTTGTAACTAGAAGTCAAAACCGTATTGGAAGCCGCTATAAGAAGGTTCGCTATGTGGAATACACGGACATTACCTTCACAACAAAGATGCTACGCAGCCCAGTGGAGCTACACCTTGGAATTCTGGGTAATCCAGGCTGGGCAGGGGTTGGTTGCACTTTTTTTTCCAGAGTCAGCGATGCTCTGGAGGCACAAATAAACTCAAATTAGTACAGCCAAATATGCTTATTACTCAATGAAAAATGCTATATATCGATAGTATGGTATGTAACGAAATATATTATATGTCTTGCTCCCCTTTCTGGTTAAAACTTTCCATACAACATTGGACTGTTTCATCATTGACTAATCTGCAGATTACTTTTTCATTTTTTATTCATCACAACTTCCCAAACATTTTCAAATTGCTTGTTTAGTCCAACCAACTGTCCCAAACAACCAAAGATATTTGGGTTACAACTAAAAACAGCTTTAAAAAAAAATTCTTCTGACCTTCTATAGCTTTGTTATTGTTGAAGGAGGTCTTTGTTCATATTTTGGACAGACTTCGTCAGATCACTTCAACAACAGTTTGCCAGTTCCAACACTAATGTTTGAAATATGTCGGCAGGATTTTGTTAACATGATGAGATATCTCCCAACATAGTGTCATCTAATGGTCCTTTGTCCTAAATGTGTGCTTGTGTGTCCATTTGTGTCCATCCATGTCTCCAGGTCCTGTGCTGCGAGCTGAAGAGAAGGACACTATCAAGGTGGTGTTTAAGAACAAAGCCAGCCGGCCTTACAGTATACAGCCTCATGGTGTTCAGTACAGTATAGAACAGGATGGGACGCTCTATCACAATGAACTGGAAGGTTAATACAAGCACATGCACTCACACTGTTATCAATGTACTAGATTATACTTTAGACACTTTCTTATCTTGTTTTATGTCTCCGTCTTTCCTGCCCTACACTTCTTCTCCTCCTCAGAGTCCCATACAGCAAAGAAACTGCGGGAGTTGAAGAGGGAACCAAGTGAGCTAAAAGCTGGAATATTACAGTGCCAGTCTAAGTTAGCATGCATTAACATCATTATAATATTCCTCTTTCTTTTAATACATTTAGGAGTGGTGACCCCTCCCCCAGCTGCTCTAGTCAGACCTGGAACGTTGCACAGCTATGAATGGACGGTGCCATTGGGTGCTGGTCCAGTCCAAGGGGAGGCTGACTGTCTGACCTATCTGTACTACTCTGGAGTGGACCCTGTTAAAGACACCCACTCTGGACTGGTTGGACCGCTCCTTATCTGTCGTCCTGGATCACTGAAAAAAGGAATACAAGTAAGAAGAGGGCATCACTAAACTTATGTTTGATCAGGTCACATCCCATTAAATCTGGTGTTTCCAGTTATGATTTGGGGGATATTTGCAGTATATGTGGACCTAAATCTGATACATATCTGGCTTGTGGCAAGAAGGCTGGAGAACAGCTTCAATAGAGGTCTGCCATAGAGGGACACAGAAAACTGAAATGACTGAAATGTATTGATGAAATCACAATTAGACACCTTTCCTCCTGATCCTTCTCTCTTCTCCTCATGTAGAAAAACTATAAAAAAGAGTTCCACCTCATGGCCACTGTGTTTGACGAGAACCTGAGCTGGTATCTGGATGAGAACATTATGTCCCTAACCCCTGCTCCCATAGAGCCTCCTTTTAACAAGGAGGACGATGGCTTTATCGAAAGCAACAAGATGCACGGTGTGTAGGCGACGCACACTCACACACTGATCACTGGCAGCTCAGCTCAGCTTAGCTTTTTCCCTTCATGATTTTATCATTTTTGAGCTAATCACTGTATGTTTTGTTTCTGTGTCTTTCTCTTTTAGCAATCAATGGCTTTGTGTATAGGAACCTCCCAGGCCTGACCATGTGTAAGGGGGATACGGTAACATGGCACGTGTCAGGACTGGGTTCAGAGACGGACATCATCAGCCTTTACTTCCAGGGAAACCGCTTCATCTACCGCCAGAACAGACGAGACACCATCAGCGTCTTCCCTCACATCTCACACACTGTCACTATGGAGCCAGACAGCATGGGTATACATCTCTCTGTCTCTCTCTGTCTCTCTCTCTCTCTCGCTCTCTGTCTCTCTCTCTCTCTCTCTCTGTCTCTCTCTCTCTCGCTCTCTGTCTCTCTCTCTCTCTCTCTGTCTCTCTCTCTCTCGCTCTCTGTCTCTCTCTCTCTCTCTGTCTCTCTCTCTCTCGCTCTCTGTCTCTCTCTCTCTCTCTCTGTCTCTCTCTCTCTCGCTCTCTGTCTCTCTCTCACGCACACATGATTGTACTTCTTACTTGTGAGAACCTTCAGTGACATTGTTACAACTTTGTTTTGATCTCACAATTCAAACAGAATGAGAATATAACGTGTGTGTGTGTGTGTGTGTGTGTGTGTGTGTGTGTGAGAGACCGAATGATTTCAAACATTGGGTGTCTGGGATAATTATTGAGCCGAACGTGTACATTGTGTATTTCTGTACATATGATGATTGTGTTTGTTTCAGGTCAGTTTGAAGTGGTGTCAGCCACAGTGAACCATTACCGTGGTGGGATGAGAGCCAACTACACGGTAGCGAAGTGCAGCATATTTCAGCGTCAGGGTGAGACTATGTTGCGCTCAAAAACCTACTACATCGCTGCCATGGAGATGGACTGGGACTACTCTCCAAACCGTACCTGGGAGGCTGAGATGTTCCGCGGTCATGAGAAGTACAGTACCACCTGCACACACCAATTTTCTTTTTTCCCCTAAGATGTCAAAGTCATGACCCGACCTACTCTGCCTGTGTATGAGGAGATAGCTTGGTTGGGGTTAGGGTAATATCAGGGTAAGCCAATCAGAGGCAGAGTAGGGCGGGTCATGCCTTCGCCATCGTCGGAAAAAAATATCGTCCCCTGCACATGTACAGCATGAAAACAGTTGCTTACAAATATCTGGACTTCTGCGGACAGTTGGCGGCAAAATTGGCCTCCAAAGATTGATGACAGCGGAAACCATGCACTACCTTAACATGCATGCAGTTTATTTTATTATACAAACATTGTATAAAACTTGAAGGATAAGATAAATGTTGATTCCCTGAATATTTCTTACTGTCCACAAATGTCAGAAAAAGACCAAAACCAGCAATGCAATTGATCTGACTAAGAGGTATTGCCTTTTAAGCTTGATGCATCTTAGACCTCAAGTTTTGCCCCAAAACTATTAAAAAACCCATCAATGAGCCATATTGTTGCTGTTGGTGAGATGTTACTTCAGTACAAACACACATTATTTTTGA
The DNA here is from genome assembly GCF_949748355.1 of Melanostigma gelatinosum. Lineage (NCBI taxonomy): Eukaryota > Metazoa > Chordata > Actinopteri > Perciformes > Zoarcidae > Melanostigma > Melanostigma gelatinosum. Next base: position 34,766 of record NW_027635325.1, read on the forward strand.
GTCAATCCCACACACCGGCATGCAGCTGAGCACCAGACATGGAGTAATCCGTATAAAAATGGTGCCCAACAAGTTCTCTGTGTACTCCTGTTTGAGTAAAGTTTTCTTAAAATTCCCAGCTGTTTTAGAAAATGGAGCCTTTTGAAAATGAGATTATTTATTGGAGACGTGTTTATTAAAGGTCTTGCGAAGGAACCAGAGGGGCTGAGAGATGGACTAACACATTGTTGGTTTTGGTGTTTTCATGGGATTTTTTAACAATAAGAAAAATGTACAGTAGAATACCACCAGTCTTATCCTTTAAATCTAACTTTGCACTTTTATAAAACTTCTCTCCTTACTATTTCATTTAACTCTGCTCAGTTATTTATGTCAAGATGAAATAATATTGTACCTAATGTTTTTTGTTGTCTTTAGTGTTTTGTATCTTTTGATAACCAAACAGCAAAACACAGATTCATGCACAAAGACATTTACATGCAAATGGAAGTGAATGCTTAAACACATCCGCATGAGGTGATTGTACCATAAACACACACAACATTTAATCCTCTGCAAAATAAGCCCGTCTCTCTCCCTCCGCAGCCCTGCTTCTGTCTTCCTGGACCAGCAGGGTGGGTTTATCGGCTCCCGTTACAAGAAGGTGGTCTACCGCCAGTTCACCAATAACAAATTCACCAAGCAAGTGGAAAGAGCAGCTGATATAGAACACCTCGGCATCATGGGTAGGCTCTCAGCCAGGGCAGCAGGAATGCACAAACTGTGATTGTAATATAAAAGCCACAAAAACTATGTATGAAACATCTTGGATTTATGTTCCAGCTGGATTGGTCTTGTAATCACAACACTTTCCCGTCTTCCAGGTCCAATGATTCACGCTGATGTGGGAGACAAGGTGACGGTGGTTTTTAAAAACATGGCGTCCAGGCCTTATTCCATCCACGCCCATGGAGTCAAGACAGAAATCCCGGCAGTTCATCTCACCCAACCAGGTAGTGTGTCTACCTGCTTGCAGACCATCAAGAAATATTGGAATTAATCCCAGAATGCAACATTTTAATTGTAGATTTACTTCATTATTATTCTGTAACAAAGTTACAATTTTCTGAGAATACCAAAAGGACTCTGCAAAGGTCCTTCACTTAGCTCTAATATACTTTTTTCACATAGTATAGGATTCAATACCTAGAAACATGTCTTTCCTAGGTGAGACTTACTCCTACCAGTGGTACGTTACAAAGAATACAGGACCAACCACAGAGCAGGAGGAGTGCTTTGTGTCAGCATACTACTCCACTGCTGATGTTACCAAGGTACGCCACACACACACGCACGCACACGCACGCACACGCACGCACACGCACGCACGCACACACACACACACACACACACACACACACACACACACACACACACACACACACACACTTACCTCGCCTCCCTGCCTAACAGGACCTGTCCAGCGGTCTGATTGGTCCGTTGGTGATCTGTCGCCGTAGCTGGGGCAGGTGAGTGTCTCTGCATCATTTCATGCAGCATGTACTGTGTGCGTGTGTGTTTTCAAGGTATGATGAGGCAGGAATGAATTTTTGTTCTGCATCACAAAACAATATTATAAAGTATTTTATAGAGTGCTAATTTACAGCTTTATAAACTGTGTTTCTTTCAGGAGTCTTGGTATGAAAAAGCAAGTGGAAGAGTTCGCGCTGCTTTTCCTGGTTTTTGATGAGAATGAAAGTTGGTAAGTGGAGTCTAACCTTAAAACTAACTATGAACTGTTTAGACCTTTAGTAGTTAAGGTGTCTAATTTAAATGCAAAACTGATTTTGTCCCTTTACTTCATGGTATCTAAAAAAATGTTCTTTTGGTTTTATATTCTGAGGTTTTGAAATTGTCTGAAATGTATGCCGCCACCACCATACAATGGAATTGATTGGAATTTCAATTATGGTAATTAACACTGTCAATTTGAAATACTTACTTTCTGTAAACCCTCTCACAGATAATCAGGATAATCCACACACTTTAATAATGTCAACATTTTCCGTTTAGAGAATTTCATCAGTAGATGGTTCAACAGTGAAGTTTATATGCAATTTTATCGGGTCCCACCTCATATCCTTTTATTATTATTATTATTATTATTATTATTATTATTATTATTATTAATATTATTATTATTATTATTATTATTATTCCAGGTATCTGGATGAAAATATCAGGACCTACATCAGGAACCCTCGCACAAACTTGAAGGATGATGAAACCTTTATAGAGAGCAACAAGATGCATGGTGAGATAAAGATAATCTTTATCAAAATAAACGGCATCATTTTGACCGATGGTATTTGTTTTTACTTTCGATGTCGATCGAAATATTCTTCATGTCTTTCCAATATGTTTGTTTGTGTGCTTTTCTGTATATGCAGCCATCAATGGTTATATGTATGGAAATCGGAATGGTCTAAACATGGAGGTGGGTGATAAGGTGTACTGGTACCTGATGGGAATGGGCAATGATGTGGACATACACACCGCACACTGGCATGGGCACAGTGTGGAATATAAGGTATACAAGACAAACAAACTTGCAAGACATGCCTACACAATCACACATTACGCAAACTAATACACACAAATTCCAACTATTTTTTGCTCTTTCTCTCCAGCTGGGTGGAGGTCCTCATCGTACGGATGTGTATGAGCTGTTTCCAGCAACCTTTCAGGTAAAACCTCAAAACATCCTGACGTGGCATCAACTGATTTAATTTGTCTTATTATATTCACAACTTCAAGGGATCAGTGTCGTAAAAGGTTATTGTTCATCATCCATTGGATTGTAAAATATATTAAAATATTATCTTCTCTTAAAACAGGTTACAAAATTCATATAGACACACCAAATAAGGAATACAGATTAACTTAAAATATTTTTTGCTCACTTTTAAAAAAGGAAATCAGGTAAAAGTATTGTTTTAATTGTGCTGCTGCATATATGATATAAGTGTTCCTTTGCCAATCCTACCATCTTTAACAGCATATATATATATATATATATATATATATATATATATATATATATATATATATATATATATATATATATATATATATATATATAGAACTTAAAATGTTAGAACATTTTGCATCAGTTAGTTGCAGGAAAACTGGATTCTGTCGGTTCAGTGTTGTCAAACATGAATAAAAATGAAACTTGTGACTCACTTGACGTTTCCACCCTCTCCCTGTTCAGACTGTAAAGATGCGTCCTGAGTATCCTGGTTCCTGGCTGCTCCACTGTCACGTCATTGACCACATTAAAGGTGGCATGGAGGCGATGTATACTGTTACTGAGAAAGGTAAGAACACTAATTGGGCAGGGACATGAATTCAGGCTTGGAGAAATGCGAGATAATGAGTATGCTGTGCAAAGAGTGACATGTTTGTTTCTCGTCAACAGCAAAGAAGAAGGGAATCTTTGGCTGAACAGTTGAGAAAAAAGGATAGAAGACAGCCGAGATGAGCTGACATTTTATTTCAGGACCCAATTCATTAAACGCTCTTCATAAAATCATCTTAATGTGAACGGTTACTTGTGCAGATAATTACATCTCAGAATAGACATCACAACTCATAAATAATAAAATGTGCATTTTTAAAATTGTCTATCTGCTTTGATATTTTCCCAAATGACACTGAAGCCTGTAAGAATACTGAAAAAAATAAAGAAAAATGTAAAATGAATGAACAGTTCTATATAACTGGTATGTGTGGCATGTAATGACAGCAGTCGGGCAGCAGGGGGCACTGTCGCCGTAGAGTTGCACTGTGTGCGGAAACTAAAATCATTTGTAACACAAGTGAACATTGTTGTCTTCAGCGATGTAACTCACATAACACATCAGCAGGGGAAACATGTATCCTTTGGAATAACCTTTTGAGTGATTACTGTGAGGTAGGGATGTAGTGTTGCCTTGCGCATGATTTTAGCTGGTGCCCATTGCATCGCAACCAATCATTGTGTTCATACACTCACACACAAACTGCTCAGCTTTATGTCTTTCAGAGCAACACTTAAAAAAACATTTTTATGTTTTAATATTATGTTGTAGGTTATTCCCTAAATACCTGAATAGTCTTTCCAACTTTCCCTAATGAATTTAAGATGGGAGTAACTGACGCTGTTCATTATTAGGGTGATTGGCAACCCAGCAAATACGGCCTATTTAATAGGCTAGTTATGTTGTCGTGGGATTCTTTGTAATAATAGCATCAAAATAGTATTTGTAAAAATAAAAAATTTAGATTTTCTTTCATTCCAACATTATAACTCAAAAACCCTAGTGGGCTGAACAAAATTGACTGAAAAAGCATGCAGTACATGTTCTCTAGAGGTCTCATGCTTGGAGGGGTAAAAGAGAAAACTTAGGACTGAAACAAATGTTAGCCTAATGATGTACGGTTAGGTTTCACAAGCATGTACATGAAAGCCACCGGAAACCTGCAATCAGGATATCAAGTTGTTCATACTTTGACACAAGCAAGGGTTCAGTCTGATCCACCAGTGGATTGCAGTAATATCACTTTAATGCATATTTAGCAACATCAGCAGTCTACGACCTGCAAGGCTGCATCTCTACAGCTACAGACCAGGGTGAAGCAGCTCAGATGTCGCTGATGCATGTGTCTGTCTGTAACTGCTGGGCTATGTCTTTTTGATGCAGTGTGATCATCTGACTTTCTACAAACATTATACACAATAACACTTTAAGTGCACTGGAGGGATGCAGGAGTAACACATGCTCGGCTTGACTTGACCAATATGTTTAGATGAAACTAAGGAAGCAATTCAGAAAAGCAACTGACAGTTCCTCTTTTCATCCAGCTGATGTCACTGCGAACTAGGAAATTTGGATCCACCTCTGACTTTTCAAGATGATGCAACTATAAGCCTTTGACCTTGTCAGTGTCCCACAGAGGAACCTTTGAGAGGGGATCCATTAGGAGCAGTTAGTCCGCAAGTACTGATGAGAAATTGAATGGCTCCAATCTCTCATACACATCTGTGTGCCACGTGTCCTGCAAATCCTGTGAGCGGTGTCTATGATTCCTGGAGTCTAGTGTCACAATGAAAGTGCTCGACAAGGCAGTCTAGAATCCTGGAAGTTAATCCCAAAATAGAAGATGCTATGAATCATTTTAGCATGTCCCAGACTCAGATAAAATCCTCAAATATATTCAAATAAATATGCAGTTTGACAGGCTTGTGAGGAGCCACTTTATTCTGACTTTGCCCCTTTTTCATTGTTCAAAGGGATCTGATATTGTGAGGATCAGCTATCATCACCAAACACACACACATACCAAACACGTAGACGCTCACACACTCACTGAACTGAGAGCAGATCAGTGTCTTAGCAGCCACCTGCAGTGCTCCATTAGCTGACTAGGAAATGGAATTTAAAAGATTCAGACCATGAAATGTGGCCAATAATGCCAGCTCTGATCTAAACCTGTACTGCATCTCAATGATGTGCCAAACTGTTCTGTCATATTCAGCTGGTAAAACTTTGCCTGATACTCGCTCTCACTCGGCTATGGTGACTTTACCCGAGCCATAATATGTTGCTGTTTAAGCCTGCTGAAGGAGACAATTTAAAGCTGCAATTCAGATTTGAAAAGAACAAAATAATAAGTATGAAAGTAATGCTATAGCAACATGCGAGGCTGTGACTTTCAGACAAATGTTACCCAAATAAAACAGGTTTAACCTCTTTACGGTAGCAATGGTAACATATGTTCACAAACACACAGACTGCACTGTCCTACAGGCAAAACAGGTGCATGAATCTAAAGGCAGCTTTAAATACCTGATGCAAACTAACTTTAGGCGGGTGAGAAAAGACAAACAATTTAAGCAGTCAAGTTACATAAAGATCCGATTTTCATTTAACTGTACAATAACTCAGGAACACCATATTCAAGCCAGAGTTGGTCTTGCTCGGGCTCACAGGAAAAATAAATAACAAATCACAAAATAGGAAAAATCCATGGCTTCCTTCACCCCTCTAATCGCATGTCAAGGTTGTCAACACTGCTGGTAGAGACAGGGAGTTCATGTGCAAGTGTTCATGAAAGGAAGTGGACCTTGAAATGTCAAAAAACATTTAGAAAGCAAAGTAAACAAGATGTTACAGTTATCCTGTATCTGGGGCCGGATGTGTAAAGACATGTGTAGACATTTGTGAATTTGTGTTCCGAACGTAGTTTCTTAAAAGTAACTGCTTAGTATTGGCTGTGTAATGTATTTGTTTCACTCATCTAGTCAGTGTTTATTTTTTGGGACTGACCCACTTCAGGACATGTTGAACTTGCATGTCTATAACTCATGTAACCTCAGGCCGGGCGTATCTGACGACCCTTGTATGAACTGTAGTTTCATGCCACTGTCAGTAAAAATGGCAAGACTTGCAGAGATAGGTGAGGATTTTGGGCTGCTGCCTGCTCGTGTGTCTGCAGACCCAACAACATCAAAGAGGCTCAAGGCGGTCTCACATGGTCCACCAAAAAAAGTAAGAAAGGTTGAAGCTTTGGCTCTCAATGTTGGTAATCTTTCATCAGAGTTTGCTCAGATTAAAGAGCTCCTCCTCAATCTCCAGCCTTATAATAGGGAGGCCAGCTCCTCTTAGTGACTCCGCCACAAGGGACTCACCTTGTTTAGAGGATGATGTACTGTCAACAGTTTGTGTGATGATGGGCAGAGCGATAATTGAGATACAGGGCATCTGATGCTTTTTCTCAGGGGTCGGATGGTGGGTCTTTATATGGATCAGAGGCTGGCCATGCCACAAGGAAGCCAGCTATTAGGATGGCTTTAGCATGGCTGGGGCTGGATAAAGCTCCTGTAGGAGCGGCTCCTTTGAGTGCTTCTTTCAGGCAGACGCCATAGCCTTATGCCTTCTCAGTCCCTCCTTCTAAGCCCTGTATTGAAGAGCTCCAGAAGTGCTGGTTAAACCCTAAATTGTTCTCCCATCACACTAGTGGTATCAGTCATCCAGTGCATTTGTTTTAGGAAGAATTAAATAGAACAAGAGTTCTGAATGTAACTATGGGTCCATGAATTCTGGTTGACCGCCAGAGTTGTCTGTCACTCAGAATCTGGGCAAGAAGATTCTGAAGGAACAGAATGCGTGACGACTCGAGGGTCATCCAGAATTCATTGAACCATAGTTACATTTGTAACTCCCATTTTACTTCAACAATATACAAACATTTAGTCAGTTCTGGATTGTACCTTTAGCAGCGGTTCCCAAATTGACCTTTTAAGGTTTCTGTATTCTCATTGTTGTTGTTTTCTTCATTTACCATACTTTGTTATGTGATCTATGTTTTCTTTCTTAATTTACTTGTGTTTGGTTTATTTGGATATTTTTTTCTTGGAGGCAGCTGTGCACTGAGCTCTCAGGGCCACCTAATATACAAAACATATATCCATGTGATCAATTCATCAGTGATCCGTTTGATTGGCAAAATATAGGTACTGCTCCAATCTTCACACATGACCCCCAGATGGCCGGTGGTGCCTGCAGTCGTATCTCTCTCCCACACCAGGCTCTCTGGGCAGATTCGACATCAGCTTAATTAATGATTTGATAACTGCAGAGGTGTTAAAAGGAGCATGGAGACCAGCGTGAATTCCAAATTTCTGTGCACCAATCAGAGTTCAGTCAGGATCACTTTATTTCCATGTTCAGTACATCTGGCAGTATGGCTCTGTTCTGCTGTTCTGGGAGCACCCGTCTTTTGCTGATATAGTGTTGAATATGTGTGTTATAGAGAAATATATAAAATTGTAAACCTCTTAAATTTTAAGAATCTTTGAAGTTAAAATAGTTAAAAACATAAACAAGTTAAAATCAGAAGATGGAGAAGATACATCACCAACATATTACAGTATGCGCAGTATAGGTGCACTAGTAAACTTCAAAACTTCAAACAAAACACCCCCAAATTTTACAGTTTCAGTGTCAGAGACCAAGTGAGAAACCCATCGTGATGCTGGTGACAATCATGACGATGATTCACTTCTGAATAGCCTTCCTGCTTCAAACAAAACCTACCCAAAAAACAAAATTGTTCTTGCCATTTTGCACCACGGAAGAATAAAAGATGCTGTTTCCTCCGGCCAGGCTGGAGGAAACATATTCATGCACTTGTTTCTGTGGAAACAGAGCAGGTCGGGTGTCAGGGGACAGCGTGTGTGATCCCCGTGGCTCTCACGCTGAATATATAAACCCTGTGAAACACACCACATTACTGCCTTGCTTTGTTGAAAAACACCAAACAGCCACCTGTCAGCAAAATAAATAGTATCGGCCAGGTATAAGTTTGGGAAGTCCACGAGTCAATCCATACACCATAGCAGCAGCAGCAGGAGGATGAGCTCTGCACAGTTGTTGTCGGAGGTATTTGTTGAGAGTTAAAAAAGCACAGAACACATGGCCTAACTATAAGCAACTTTGAGTTTGTTCAATACCCATTTCCATTAGGAAATCAGACACCGATGGTGGTGGTGAAGCGGTAAGGAGAGTTAACTGAACATCTGGATGATGGGACGTGGAGCAGGACTTCTGATGAGCTCAGTGGAAGGAACTTTGGCTACTGACGTGATGAAGACTGTTGGTGAACGAGGTGGAGGAGGGTTGCGTCCGTTCGCACTTCAATGGCAACTGACAGCAGAGAAGAGAACAGTCTTTTATCTAAAGTTTTACGGCAATGATATGATTGGCTTCAGGAACATCTGGTTGATTTAACTAGAGCCGATATTCAGCAGACAGAAAAGAAACCGGAGAGTGAGAGACAGAGAGATTTGTGAATGACTCAGAGTCTCCCTGACTGAACTCCTGCTAAGCTTCATTCAAACATGAATCATGCCTTAGTTGCCAAAATGTAATAAAATAGGCATTATGTTTCTTTCAAGATGTATTTCCTGGTTCAAATTAGTTGTTCAGTTATTATTTTTAGGATCCTAATCACCTATTGATGTAATGTTTGGGACTTACCTTGCTCAAATGTCCACATACTTTCTACATTTCTGTTCACACAGAGTGCTTTGATAACTGAAAGATGATTACAGGTCATATATGAGAGTAATTCCTCTCTCTGTTAGCCACACACCAATATCTGCACATACAGTGGAGAGATGAGTTTTACTTTTACAATAGTTAGTGCCATGTCATTACCATGAGACGACATCTTAAAAGTGCTCCAAATATTGATTGAAGCGGTCTCCCTGTTAGAATTCAATCGTGTTGTTACCCAAAACACTCAAGGAAAAGTGACAGTCGGGGGAATTTTAAATCCAGCTGGAATTCTAAAGCTTGTTTTTTCCCTTTCTTCTTTTTTAAGTGCCAGCTGGTCATCTTGTCTAAAATAAGACCGTTCGAGTGGAGTTTAGCACAAGGACATCTATAAGCTCTGAAGCTTCTATTGTCTGTAGTCAACTCTCCTGGTAACAGAAAAACTGAGAAAAACACCTGTGTGATTGAGTGACCTTGGGTTTGTTTGTCGCTGTCAAACTCTGAAACAATATACTGGGGAATCTGGGGACTTTGCTTCTTAAGACTCAAGTTGTTCAGCAACATTCAGCAGCAGCAGATTAAAACTCCCCGGAGGACATCAACATCTACTGCTGTCAGATGTTCCGTCTGTCTTTCGTCTTTCCTCTAAAAGGCTACATGTTGTATATTGTTCAGCCAATTTGAAATGCACCGGCTTCATTAGCAGCCATCAATTTTGACTAAGTGCATGTTTAATAGGCCATTTTTAATATAGGCTGTGCTTGGCATAAGCATCACCTTATATCCACTCTACTCCCCATCAGAATCGGACAGTTTCTCAAGGAACGGCCCCTTTGTTTCAGATAACCTTTCAGCCCACCTTAAAAGTATAAACTCATTGTTGTGAGCTGCTTAGTCACAAAGTCATAAATCATTTCTGTCCTCCGCACTAAGCCTGATCAAACTGAATGGAAACTATTTAATCCAGTGATTAAAAAGGATTGAAAGAACATTGAACTGAGGAAATGTCTATAGAGCTGATTTGGTCAGACTCGAGGTACAGACTGTGTGGGTGGGAGAGCGGCCCGTCGGATAGAAAAACTGCCTCATAACTGATTTCACCCATAGATTGCATGTCCATCAACATCCGTGTGTCTGCGAGTAACACACTGACCCTCAACCACCTAATTTAACCACCTAATGAAGACATTATATCAGCCTCAATTTGTCAGAGAGTCCCTGCAGTGTTAGTTCTCAAGCTAAAACGTGGCTCAGTGGCAGAGCAGGGACGTCCTTCAATCAGAGGATCGGTGGTTCGATCCCCGGCTCCGCTAGTCCATGTCAATGTGTCCTTGGGCAAGACACTTATCCCCAAATTGCTCTGTGTGGGTATTAATGTTAGTTACTTCTGATGGGCAGGTGGCATCTTGCAGGGTATCCCCTGTCATCAGTGTATGAATGGCTGCAAATGGGTGAATGGTGACATGTAATGCAACTTTCCCACACATGCCCCTCTTTGAATATCATTTAGATTCTGTTACTATTGGACCTCCCCATCACCACCATGAGCTAGATACTCCGAGAGGTTTCCATTAACCACATGTTGACTGTACTCCACCACCAAAGATGTAAATAAAGTCTACAAATATTATAACTGATGAAAATATGATTGCAATTTATATCTTATTTAAGTGCAGAATTATAGAAAGTGCAACATTTTGCACAAACGTGTCAGCACTCAAATGTACGCAAGTGTGCGCTGATTCTGTTGTCACCGAAGATCAAATCCCAAATAAGAAACGTTGGTGAATGTCAGTCTTTGTGGGTTTTAAGAAGATATTTCGTCTCTACATCAGGTTGGTGAATCTGTTTTAAAATAGTTTTTTAGCCCAAATAGAGCAGCCAAGCAGAGATATTTGATACTAAATGGTTGTTTTCATTTATCACCTTGTCTTTTTTATTAATTAATTAATTTGACATTTAAATCATTTTGCAGCTGAGGTGGTGGTGAGACACAACACAGAAAAATACTTACCGTACTACGGTTGCTTCACTCTGCTGAAGCTTTCAAGCCTTCTGAAGGTAAATTCAAAGGTTTATCAGAAGCAAAAAACAACTAAATCTTGTGATTGAATTGACCTACTTTTATTTCGGATTAAATAGTCCTCACCGAACTCCAACGAAGACACAAACCATTTATGCTGAAACCATCGCTTGTCACGTTTGAACTACAGTGTTGAACCCTGTAAACATTACATATGACAACAGGCTTGTATTTCCCGAAAACAACTTGAAACTCTGTAACTTTCCGCGATGATTTGTGGTTTAAAAGCCTGAAAGAAAGCACTCCTTTGGAAATCACAGCCTTCTCCTTGTGTCCTTGGTTCATCCCTCAAGGCTCTTCTTTGATTAAAAAGCTATTGTCGCTTTTTTGGGTTGTCCTTGACTCAAGAAAATCTATACTAGAGGATTGTAGTGATTAATAGAGAAGTTAATTTAATCTACAAATCTCTGTATATGCTTTTCATCTTTTTTTGTCTTAGAGAACAAAAATGGGACCTGCCAAAATGACTAATGACTCTCGTGAGTCACGTGACAAATTAGTTGCGTGACTAACGACAAAGTGACAAAATGTCAATGTTTACTTTTAGTTTCATACAGGACACAAACATGGGTCTCCTAGATGAAAGTCCTGTGTTTGTGGACTCTCTTGCTCTTCATACTAAGTGAGTTGCTCTGCCCATCTAATCATGACGGGGGTGGGTTTACATTGGAGTTAGTTGAAAGCACGGTGTGTCTGTTTCAGACGGCAATGGGCACTGACCAACTGCTATTTGACGAGTTGGGAGTGTGAATTGGTTGCACACGCACATGCACACGAAGCATAGCTCGTGAAGAAATTGTGGTAACATATCAAGTGCTGACGTTAATGCCAGCGTCTCACTGTTTTTAGCTGTCAATGTTCGAGCCGAATGTGAAAACATGTCAGTGGTTTCATTGTCGATCAGTAAAATGGACTTTCTGGATCGCTCTCATTAACTCAGTGAGACACCCATTCGCTGTCACTCACCATGCCGGAATATCAGAGAAAATTGGCACCTTTGCCCCGTCCCGATGCAGAGAGAATTTAAATGGTGTGATCAAACATTCATAGACCAGACACAAAGGTGGAGCAGGAGTTTAACATTCACTCCTTGTTCCCGTCGCCGTGCATGCTCAATCCCCGAGGCTGAACACTTTCTTCATTTAAAAAACACAGCATAAGTGGTGATTGTTTTTTAAGCAGATCATCTTCTTTAATTGGAGGCAGTTCTAGCATTTTCAGGATCAAAAGATCCCTGTCAAATTGATGGTGATATCCAGGCATAATTACTCTAAAAAAAAAAAAACGTTGTGAAGATAGTGTCACACCAGTCTCACACCACATCAGATCACATCACATCACTCCTCTGTCTCACACCAGTGGTGATATAATGCTAGTGTGTCTGAAAAATGTAAACAAATATGAATTGTATTTTATTTGATGTGTATTATACCCACATTATTCACACTTCATGTATGAGGCAGTTTCAAAGTGCATGAAAAACATTCGCTACTTCAACACATTCTTTATATCCAAAGAAAGGGTTTAAAAATGAGAGGAACATAAAGCAGAAAAGTTAGAAAGCGTCAAGTTTCTCCACTTCATCCATCTTGATTGTATAAAGCAGTTTGCTTCAGCATTGGTTACATTAAAGCAAACTGTTTTTTCCACAGAACAGTGGCCCAGCAAGTTGAAAACATACAGATTTGTGTGGCCACTCCGCAGTGACAATTTGTATCGATCTTGCTGAATTCGGTAAACAGCGAGCAGAGTTTATGTTTTAAAATCCAGACTACCTCAGAGTCTGATCCTTCTGCAGTTTATTCAGTTTGATTTGATTCACATCTACAAATTGAGTCAATCAAACGATGGTTAGAACAAACAGATCCTGTCACATATTATGTAAAATGCAGTTTTTACATAATGGTGCAGCTGATTTTAACATGTTTACAACATTCATGTTTGGATTTAGAGTTAAACGCCCTGTGCAGTAGCATAGATCAGATGCAGCACAGCAATACTCAACAGATATTTAGAGCTGCATTTAGGGTAATGAAAATCACAGTTGGAAGCAGAGTACATGAACAAGTCAAACTCGTGTTTAATCCAGTTGTCTGATTGTACAAATTCTTTAGATCACAAAACAGCACTCTGAGCATTTTTTTAAATTTCCTTTGGAGGTTTATTAATATGCGGTGCTCATCGTTGTTTCTGGCTGTTTTAAATGGTTCCCATAATCATCAGAGATCGGTAGCTCAGCATTATGAGCTGCAGTGACTCCAAACTGCAGTATCTTAATAGAGATCTCCGCTTGTGCTTGAATACACTCTCAATTCTGTGATTCAACTTTTAATGCAAAGCAAATAGCAACATTCTGAACACTTAATATAATAAAACACAAAACATACAGGTATTCAGAGTAATCTGTAGAATAATTCGTTATAAATGTTACCTTGTATTATTCTGAGCCTACGAAAAATCCATGAGTGGTTTCTAGTAATGTGATGTCATGTACTGTAAGAGACCCAGTTCCCATAATCGGTCTGAGAGAGTAGACAAACCAGATTTATAGTTTTCTCTTCAGACTGAAAATGTTTGGCAAGATGAAAGCAAAGTTTTCATGTATGCTCAGTTGTGTTTTATTTATTTTAATTCGAAGTCCGAACACAACTGAAAAACCTCAAAAATACCTCTAGATGTCTAAATAAGTCAGTTTATAAGTAGTTTATACATTTTCACTGTTGGTCAAATTAAGACACTCAAAAATACAACCTGTGCATACAGCAGTGCCTTGTCATCCAATTTCCTGCATAATCTGTTTCTTTTGAGCATGTAAGCATACCTAATGGTTCAATCTGGATTGAGACTAACTCTATTGTAACTTGTTTAGCCTTCAATATGCACCTTTTCATTACCATACACACCCAGACTCGGCTTGTTGGCCTGACTTACAGTAGACAGTAGCTAACAACAACAACAACAACAACAAAAAGCCCTATCCAACATCTACGCTGCACTGTACATCTAAAAGCAGCCCTGTTGACATGAGGAGGAAGCGCTGTGATGTTTGAAGGTAAGCCACAGCTGGCAATAACTTAACGCCTGTCTGTTCCGTGCTTGTCTCCATAATGAACCCACCTGGTGGACTTACCTGCATGTCAACACATTCAACACATCTGGCTATTGGCATTTCCCACTGGGTTAAGAGCAGGACACGATGGTGAGCGGCACGTAAATCACTGTAGAGGATGTAATCATCATGCAAAGCTGATCGCAAGAACCAGGTTTGCCTGGGGTGGCTAGAGACCACACACACACACACACACACACACACACACACACACACACACACACACACACATGTATCTGACAATCAATGTCTGCTCGTTTATTATTGATGCTCTTCATATCCCCCCATCCATCATTGGCCTGCACTGTATATTATGAAGCTGTCTCATGAAACATAAATGGATGTGGTGGGATTACAATAACATGCCTCTCTGACTTTGTCTCCTACAGTGAATCCTCATTGGTTGAGGGCTGAGCTGCTGCACCTGAATGGGTGGAAATAACTGAATACTAATACAGCATAATATCTGTCAGAGATCTCCAAAAGCCTCTTTAGCACTGAAGATATTAAGATGTGAATCATTCATTTCCCCCAATATAAAAACATAATTGAGACTTCTTTAGGACTTCCATTATTCATGTTCCTGCAAGCTGCGGTCTGATTCCAGATCGGCTGGGAATCCAAAGATCTGTGTAATTACAGTATGAGGAATGGCCGAACGATGCATCAGACAGAAGTGATTTTCCTTCCAAGGTTCTGTGTATTATTTTGCTCTTTGATTCTGCAGCTTTCCCTCCATGTCAGATACCTATAGATCACACAGCTACAGTATTGCTCTGCTATTACACAGCCTTACCTTCAATGGGTTTTCTTTTCAGAATAACAATGGACTCGTGGCTAGATTCCATTTTCCATTGCACCAAGTAAAGGTAAGAATAAAGGGAGTTTATTGTTTCCCACGCAGGCAGTGGGTTTAGCAGGTATTAGTCTAGTCTTATCAGTTGGAGGCACAAAGAGCTGGGGCTCTGGGGTGAGGAGGGGAGCAAACCTTAAGGGCAGCAACATGTGATCCTTCCCATCCTGACATCGTCGTGGGCCTCTGCAAGGAGGGCTGACATAGCAACAGTGGGATCTTTTGCCGTGACTGTGTGGTAAATGAAACGCCTTTAACGTGCTCTGCATCCAAAACTACCCATATGACAGAACTAAAAACAACTCCTTGTTTTTCATGCATTTTCTTACGAAAGTCCAGCAACACGAGGCAATTTCCATTCGTAACAACCATACAGTCTTTTTAAAAGAAACTCCACTCTTCATAGGAAACGAATGAGTCAGGTTTAGTCAACAAAAGTACTTCGTTGGGTTTAGGAAAAGTCACCATTGACTTCTTGTTTCCCACAGGGCACGAACGAGAGGCCGGTTTTTGTTGGACCTATCTGCCTCGCGTCCCACCCGCCCTGAGGGAGTTTTGCGGTGTATATTACATATGAATTGATTTCGTTAGATATCTACAAATTACAGCATCTTTATTCACGTAGATTTAGCTGTGAACGCCGTGTGAGAAAAGCCTGAGGAAAACAACTATGAGTGTTGGAAGGACATGGAGTGTGAACTTTTGTCTCCTTCGCACCTGCTGAAGATGATCCACTGCCACCACAGCTGGTGAAGCAAGGGCCTCAATCAGGGCTTACATGTACATCGTGGTCTATTTTCGCTGGAGCAGCTTGCATCTCTAAAGCATTACACTCACCTGCATATGAATTTGCTATTTAATGAGTAATTATTGACTTTATCTATATGTACTTACATAAAACTAGTTTTCTTGTTTGATTTTATTAATCTTCTCTGAAGTCAGTGATCCAGGATAAGGAACGACTTGGTTTTCCTCCTGCTGATATTCAGGAAAGATAAGACAGGATGTGTACACTAATTAAAACAAGTAAAGCAAAGCAAAGTGGGTTTTTTTTCAAAACTTGTTTTACTTGTTAAACACAAAATAGAACTAAAACACTTTTAGTGGACTTTGGAACAGTGCCGGAGTCGTGCTACATCATGTCACACCCAGATAGGACTTGCATGGCAGTAAAACAACATGCTAATTAAAACACACATCCAATGCTGCTGTTTCCTTGGAGAGGACAATCATTAAACATGTTCAAATTGATTAGACACTGCATTAAAACAATAGAAAGTACGGACCTATGTTTCTGGATTTTTTATATTAGAGACTTCTCTTTCCTCAAAGTAATGGTCCATTCATCATAATCTGTTACCTCCTGCACAAAGGCACAGGTAGAGGGAAATATTGTCAACGTCATCCAAAAAGCTGTCCAGAGTTTCACTGTCTTTTTGATGAATGAGCCAATTTGATGGTCTGCTTGCGTATCAGTTTCTCTCTTGCTGCTGTCTGTCTTTGTTTTTACACGTATGTCTCTATTTTGTTGGTCTGTCTTTCCATCATCCTGCATACTGTCTTGGTGGTTTCCTGCCTGTCTTGTGCTCTGTTTGCATGTCTGCCCATACGTCTGTCTTTGTCTCCCAAAAGAACAAGATCCCATGTCAAAGGAAATCACTTTGACAGGCAGACAGCTTTGAAATCCTCCGATCGACCCTCCTCTGCGTCTCCTTACTGCTGACCTTTCACATCTACAGTATCAGCACTTATTCTGTCACAACAGCATTTTTACCCTGCATCCTGTTTGGTTTTGTGTCAGAAAGATAAGAAAGAGGGAAAGAGACAAAAGCTACAAAGACACTACTTCAGCCCTTAACCAGAATTCATGGCTGCGGTTGGATAAGTAGACCTGAGACAGACGAGCCTCCAAATGGAGGGGAGATGGGGGCAGGTTCCTGCTGAACAGCCCTTTTCTGGATGAATACATTTGATCTGAGGGCTTATTTCATTCATGTCCTGAATCCTGGACACTCTAATAGGAAGTGTCACAACTGTCCTACACCTGAATGGACCAGTCGTTTTGGGTGCTGCAGCTAACGCAGCTCCTCAGAACTACTGTCATTCAACAGTTTTTGAAAAAAATGAAGATAGAAAAGATATCTAGAAAAAGAAACCCTCCACAATCTTTCTACTGGAAATTGTAATAACTTTGTCCTGAACCTACTTTTTAACAGAAGGCAATTCATGACGCTTTGGAGGTTTACTGTTTTAATATCCAGTCAGTTGTCTGTGGTTATTACTGGCCACCCACCTTGTTATATTTTTTTAAAATTTCAAGTGCTGTGAGAGTTAAAAACTTTACAAGAACTAAAAGGAATAATACTTTTCAACATCTTAGCTAGCTAGCACGAAGTGTACACCCTTGCACCATTCAAATCAACCGATGGGATGCTTATAGGGGCCCTAGCCATCAGGCCCACCTCACGACCGGAAAGTTCAGGTTAAACGCGTGCACACAATACACACATGGTTTGTCGGTCCAGAGCCAAAAGTGCGGTAAGGCCAGTTCTGCTGTGCCCCACGAAGCAGAAACGGGCGAGCAGCTTCAGGCAGAAAGACAAGGTTACACACATTACAAAGCAATATGTAGTGATGATGAAAGATTGCAAAAAATGTCATGAAGTAGACGAAGTTTGCCATTATTGTATCTGAAATAGAGAAAAGCTTATAACTTCCTTATACTTCATTATAACTTAAACTTCATTATAAGTCATAAGCTTCATTATAAGCTACATTTAGGCATGAACATTCTTAAAGAACATTAATATTACCACCAGTCCTTCGTGACCAACCAACATCTCTTACTGCCCTCTCCATTCAAAGCAGTCCAGAACCTCAACAGCAATCCTCTGTGCCAGGACATGCTCTGCAACAGCATTATGATTGTTGTATCTGCATTCAGTCTGTATACTTTATTACTCCGTCGATCAAGAGGATAGTCAGCAGAGATCCCAGAAGTATTAACTCTGTAACAAAACAATCTGATGAAAACCTGTCAATCTTTCTGCCTGATTCATGCTAAATACATATTTTAGTCATGTTCATGTTGAGAGGCATTTACAGTATTGTTCACCACAGTCAGGGGCTGCAACTCAGGGAGAAGTGTTCACAGAATGGTCATGCTGTTTCGGTGATTCTGTCGGTGACACCTCGAGGCATCCTAATCGCTCAGCGTGCCTGTGCATGGGCTTTCCTGGCTTCTGGCTAAAAATATGATGAAATAGCCGGTGGATGCAATTACAAGGAAGTCAAAAGGCTTGTGCTGAACAAAGCAATATCAAGTATGTGGAGTAAAAGAGGTTGAGCGAATGTGAGAGGCTGCCGGTTTGACTGCAAGGCAAGTCTTTGCAATTTCATATGGATAGATTCCCAGGAACTTAAACACAACTGATGAATATTTTACTTTTCAATTTCTTGAAATGTCTTGTCTCAAATGTCATGGCCCTGTTGAGCTTTCTGTAGGGAGATGTCTACCAATGATCATGCACTCTAATTATAAGCAAGTCAAGTCTATTTTACTGGACCACTTAAAAGTCACATGTTAAATTCAAGCAGGTGAACCAAGTTTTGACGCCATATTTATTTATTTGATGACTCATTCATTTCAGTGTTAAACATACAGTACGGAAATGTGTTTTATGTTTTATGTATTTATCATGAACTGTTTAAAATGGTCTAGTTAAATGTATGGATGCTTTTACTTCCAAATTTGCAAAGGAAGTAACGTGCTTTATTAGAATCCTTTGGTTTTTGTCATTAGGTTTAATTATATGTCGATGCGAGGTGTCATGTGCAGAAGGCATTTGCTTTAAAAAAAAATGTTTTTCTTACATTTGCGAGTCAATTGTTTGTTTCAAGTATTGGAACTATTAATTAACACAGTAGCTACAACATTTAACTATCAAAATAACATAAACTATCAAATAACATTTAACTATCAAAAACAGTCAGCACAGTGCAGGAAATAGAAACATATTTGAAATGTACAATAAGATATGGAATATAGGATATGGAATAAAGTGCACACAAAAACAGATAACAGGACCGTAAACCAAGTGAAGTGTATGAATGTTAAAAGTGACGAGTGTGTTTAAATAGAGAGACAGGGATGTGCGGGGGAGAGACCAGAAGGAAAGAGACCAGAAGGAAATTGTCCTGGGGATGCCAGAGTCAGTGGGGGACCCGGGCTCTGTTAATGAGCCCGACTGCCGACGGGAAGAAACAGTTTGTGTGGCGTGAGGTCTTAGTTCTGATGGACCGCAGCCTCCTGCCAGATGGAAGGGGCACAAATAGATCATGTCCAGGGTGGGAGGGGTCGGCAACAATCTTTCGTGCTCGCTTCATGGTTCTTAATGTGAACAAGTCTTGGAGGGAATGCAGATTGCAGCCAATCACCTTCTCAGCAGAGCGGATGATGCGCTGCAGTCTGCCCTTGTCCTTTGCAGTGGCTGCAGCGTACCAGACCGTGATGGAGGAGCAGAGGATGGATTCGATGATGGCTCTGTAGAAATGCACCAACATTGTCTTTGGCAGGTTGAATTTCTTCAGCTGCCTCAGGAAGTACATCCTCTGCTGAGCCTTCTTGGTGATGGAGCTGATGTTCAGCTCCCACTTGAGGTCCTGGGTTATGATGGAGCCCAGGAAGCGGAAGGACTCCACCACGTCGACGGGGGAGTCACCCACAGTGATAGGGGCTGGTGGGGCTGCGTTCTTCCTAAAATCCACAACCATCTCCACTGTCTTTAGAGCGTTGAGCTCTAGGTTGTTCAACCTGCACCAGGTCACCAGATGGTCAGTCTCCCACCTGTAGGCGGACTCATCCCCACCAGAGATGAGTCCAATGAGGGTAGTGTCATCCGCGAACTTCAGGAGCTTGACGGACTGGTGACTGGAGGCGCAGCTGTTGGTGTACAGGGAGAAGAGAAGAGGGGAAGAACGCAGCCTTGGGGGGAGCCGGTGCTGATGGTCCTGGAGGCTGAGACGTGTTTTCCCAGCTTGACGTGCTGCTTCCTGTCGGACAGGAAGTCTGTGATCCACTTGCAGGTGGAGTCGGGCACGTGCAGCTGGGAGAGCTTGTCATGCAGCAGAGACGGGATGATGGTTGATGATTGAAAGCAGAGCTGAAGTCCACAAACAGGATCCTGGCGTAGGTTCCTGGGGAGTCCAGATGCTGGAGGGTGAAGTGATGGGCCAAGTTGACTGCGTCATCCACAGATCTGTTGGCTCTATAGGCGAACTGCAGGGGGTCCAGGAGTGGGTCGGTGAGGGTTTTTAGGTGGGACAGGACAAGGCGTTCAAAGGACTTCATGACCACAGAGGTCAGGGCGACGGGCCTGTAGTCATTGAGTCCTGTGATTGTTGTGAAAAATAAAGTTATCTCCCACACTCAGAGCGGATTTAAGAGGATAATGAAAGCTCTCACGAGGCGTTATAGTTATATTAAAAGCAATAGGTTTATTTATCAACAGAGTTATTCAGCCCTGCAGTAATACGTGCACGGGTCACTAATAGCTTCGCTCGCAGAGCTCCACCATTTAGACACGCTTCAACATAGCAGCGTAATCATTTATATAGGGTCCCTCCTCTAGAGGCCCATTGGTTCAAGTCAAAGTTGCAGGCTGAGCATGTTTTTACATGTATTCAACCTGGTTGGGACCTGAGCATATCCGCCCACACTGGCCCGTCCCAGAAGGTGTAGTCATCTGTCAGTGCGTATGAGATGTTGTCGGCTGTGGGGGCAAGGAGAATGGGCACTGCTAGGGCGCTGTCTCTTTCCTGTCTCACTCCTCTATTATTCTACCTTATCTAAAAATGGCAGCCTATCCCTTTGTGACGCAGTTAAAGTTATCAATCTCCCACTGGCTTCTCCCTTGCCCTAGCGTGTACTGTGTGTATTGCGTGAGTGATTATTAAATCTGCATAAACTAATGATTATTAAATCTGCATAAACTAATGATTATTAAATCTGCATAACCTAGTGGCTATCAAAACTGCAAATAAGCTAATTTTCTCAACATGATCCTTGGTTTTTTTAGGGACAGGGATGATGGTGGAGACCTTGAAGCAGGCTGGTACGTGGCATGTCTCCAGGGAGGTGTTGAAAATGTCTGTAAACACCGGAGACAGCTGATCAGCACAATGCTTTAGGGTGGAGGGGGAGACAGAGTCCGGGCCGGCTGCTTTGCGGGGGTTCTGTTTTTTAAAAAGCCTGTTTACCAGGCTTGATGAGGAGCATCTTCCTCTCGCTCTGTACCGGTCTTAAAGATATAAAGTACAATCATTTGTCTTGACAAGCATCCTCCTAGAATTGCCCTTGAGTCAAAAATTGATTCCCTTCCAGTCATGGGATGTTAATGTGTATCTTATGACTTGGACTGGCTATATGTAAGAAAAACATCTACTCAGGATAAGAAGCATAATGCTGGGATGAATAAGTATTAAAGATCAATATTGTAATCACACACACTTTGTCTCAGCCAGGTTTTCTATTGAGCTTTTTAAAATCTTAGTGGGACGAAGATTAATTAAATAAAGGATTAAATGTGCTATGTGTAAGATCTTGCCACATGCTCCAAACAAATATGGGTCAGTTTCACCTTTACCACTGTCTGTTAGTGCTGCCCACGGGGAGTTGGGGCAGTCGGCCGGGATCAGACCCCAAAAGCCAGGTGACTTTGCCTGGAAGAGAGTGGAGACAGCTCTGGCGGGGCAGCTCTACTTTTTCGTCCTCTCATGTTGGACTGAGGGCAGACCGGATGCTCAAGAGACTGAATGCTCATTTTAGTCGATTTCTGCAACGTAATACATAGACGTCTTCACTGTTACTTCTTCACATAGTTGATAATGTTTGTCAATAACAATAACAATGATCCATAGAAACTTGTGAGCAACATTTTACACAGTTTGTGAATTATTTTACAACTGTATGATTATAAATACTATATTTCAAAATATCCCTCCTCTATGCAAAGCTCTCTAAGTTTTACTGTACTTGACCCTCAGTAAATAATCAATGCTAACAATTTGATATTCAAGGAGGGATTTGGTAATCCTTAAATTATTATAGTGGCATCAAACATACTAAGCCAAATTCCGAAAAGTGCTAACGGACAAAATCTATTCTGAATCCAAAGTTACAGGTCAGATATGCTGCTGGTTCACACAACAGGAGTTTGGTGAGAGTATATTACCACAGCAGCCGACATCGGACACACCGGAAGCCTGAAGTGAGCTCTGAGGCAGACTGGCACACAGGCTTCCTGCCCCCTGGTAGCATTGAAGACTGGCCGACCATCTTTACACTCTGCTGACGGCAGCCACTCAAGCTCCAGAGGAACAAGTCCTCCGGGCCGCGCTGGCTTGCCCCACAAAGAGACACCTATCACCATGCAGGGCTTAAGAGCACGACTGAGTCTTCCCCATAGTCCAAACGCCCACCGTCAGCATTGGCTCCGAGAAGCCAGGGCTACTACCTGGGTAACTCCGTAGTCTTCCCAGAATGCAGTTCTTAAGACAGGGGTGTCAAACTCAAAGCCCACGGGCCGGAGCCCGCGGGCCTCGAGTACCCCTGTCTTATCATCAGCGCCATGCTTTGTCGTCGGACGCAGCATGCTGACTGTGCAGATGCTATGACCAGTGGTTTTTCCGCGGCCTGCCTCAGAGCTTTCCAGGTGTCTTCTGTGGAGTTGTTGAAGACAGTAGGGGCAGGCTGAAGATCGAGATGATGGCATGTGGAGTGGGACTGCCCTCAGTGGAAGAAACCTTGAGCACCGATGTGATGATGAATGGGGAGGAGGGTCACATCGGTTTCTACTGAAATGACAGCTGACTGCACAGAAGAGAACAGGTCTTTAAAGTTTGACAGGAAATATATGATTGGCTGAGGGAGGCCGTGGCGAAATCGCCCACTGTCAGCTGATAGAGTAGGAGCCAGAGAGCGAGAGCCAGAGAGATGAGTGAGTGAATGAGAGCATAACAAGACTGTCCTAATGTAGGAAGTTAGAGTAAATCCTCAAACTTTACATACCGGTAGTGATAGTATTTATAATCATACAGTTGTAAATTAATTCTTTCAAAATATCACTCCTCTGAGCAAAGCTCTAAGTTTTACTGTACTTGACCCTCAGTAAAAAATCAATGCTAACAATTTGATATTCAAGGAGGGATTTGGTAATCCTTAAATGATTATAGTGGCACCAAACATACTAAGCCAAATTAAGAAAAGTGCGAATGGACAAAATCTATTCTGAATCCAAAGTTACAGGTCAGATATGCTGCTGGTTCACACGACAGGAGTTTGGTGAGAGTATATTACCCCATCATCGTACATCGGACACCGGAAGTACCCAAACGCATGTTGGCACATGATTTGAAGACTGGCCATCCCCTTGTTTGATACTACTGAAACAGCAGCCCAACACAGTGACATGTCACCGTTCAGGACTCTCACTCAGGAGATACGTGACTGCCTCTCCCCGACAGTACACGCTCACTGTCACGATCAGGGCAACCAGGGAAGTTACTCTTGCATGTGTCACAACTACGTTAGAGGCAAGACCAGTGTCCAGATATAACAATGATCCATAGAAACTTGTGAGCAACATTTTACACAGTTTGTGAATTATTTTACAACTGTATGATTATAAATACTATATTTCAAAATATCCCTCCTCTATGCAAAGCTCTCTAAGTTTTACTGTACTTGACCCTCAGTAAATAATCAATGCTAACAATTTGATATTCAAGGAGGGATTTGGTAATCCTTAAATTATTATAGTGGCATCAAACATACTAAGCCAAATTCCGAAAAGTGCTAACGGACAAAATCTATTCTGAATCCAAAGTTACAGGTCAGATATGCTGCTGGTTCACACAACAGGAGTTTGGTGAGAGTATATTACCACAGCAGCCGACATCGGACACACCGGAAGCCTGAAGTGAGCTCTGAGGCAGACTGGCACACAGGCTTCCTGCCCCCTGGTAGCATTGAAGACTGGCCGACCATCTTTACACTCTGCTGACGGCAGCCACTCAAGCTCCAGAGGAACAAGTCCTCCGGGCCGCGCTGGCTTGCCCCACAAAGAGACACCTATCACCATGCAGGGCTTAAGAGCACGACTGAGTCTTCCCCATAGTCCAAACGCCCACCGTCAGCATTGGCTCCGAGAAGCCAGGGCTACTACCTGGGTAACTCCGTAGTCTTCCCAGAATGCAGTTCTTAAGACAGGGGTGTCAAACTCAAAGCCCACGGGCCGGAGCCCGCGGGCCTCGAGTACCCCTGTCTTATCATCAGCGCCATGCTTTGTCGTCGGACGCAGCATGCTGACTGTGCAGATGCTATGACCAGTGGTTTTTCCGCGGCCTGCCTCAGAGCTTTCCAGGTGTCTTCTGTGGAGTTGTTGAAGACAGTAGGGGCAGGCTGAAGATCGAGATGATGGCATGTGGAGTGGGACTGCCCTCAGTGGAAGAAACCTTGAGCACCGATGTGATGATGAATGGGGAGGAGGGTCACATCGGTTTCTACTGAAATGACAGCTGACTGCACAGAAGAGAACAGGTCTTTAAAGTTTGACAGGAAATATATGATTGGCTGAGGGAGGCCGTGGCGAAATCGCCCACTGTCAGCTGATAGAGTAGGAGCCAGAGAGCGAGAGCCAGAGAGATGAGTGAGTGAATGAGAGCATAACAAGACTGTCCTAATGTAGGAAGTTAGAGTAAATCCTCAAACTTTACATACCGGTAGTGATAGTATTTATAATCATACAGTTGTAAATTAATTCTTTCAAAAGATCACTCCTCTGAGCAAAGCTCTAAGTTTTACTGTACTTGACCCTCAGTAAAAAATCAATGCTAACAATTTGATATTCAAGGAGGGATTTGGTAATCCTTAAATGATTATAGTGGCACCAAACATACTAAGCCAAATTAAGAAAAGTGCGAATGGACAAAATCTATTCTGAATCCAAAGTTACAGGTCAGATATTCTGCTGGTTCACACGACAGGAGTTTGGTGAGAGTATATTACCCCATCATCGTACATCGGACACCGGAAGTACCCAAACGCATGTTGGCACATGATTTGAAGACTGGCCATCCCCTTGTTTGATACTACTGAAACAGCAGCCCAACACAGTGACATGTCACCGTTCAGGACTCTCACTCAGGAGATACGTGACTGCCTCTCCCCGACAGTACACGCTCACTGTCACGATCAGGGCAACCAGGGAAGTTACTCTTGCATGTGTCACAACTACGTTAGAGGCAAGACCAGTGTCCAGATATAACAATGATCCATAGAAACTTGTGAGCAACATTTTACACAGTTTGTGAATTATTTTACAACTGTATGATTATAAATACTATATTTCAAAATATCCCTCCTCTATGCAAAGCTCTCTAAGTTTTACTGTACTTGACCCTCAGTAAATAATCAATGCTAACAATTTGATATTCAAGGAGGGATTTGGTAATCCTTAAATTATTATAGTGGCATCAAACATACTAAGCCAAATTCCGAAAAGTGCTAACGGACAAAATCTATTCTGAATCCAAAGTTACAGGTCAGATATGCTGCTGGTTCATGTTATGGAAGAATTTTTACCTCATAACAAAGGGGAGGCCGGAGCCAGCCATGTGGCCGGCTTGTGCCGTCGACACACACGCTGCAATAATAACGCTACCAAAACTGGTTTACAATTATAAGGAATTTAATTCCACTGATGTAAGCACGATTACAGTTATACATGGAGTGTACACTCCTATGACATATTAAAACAATAAAACCCCATTTGCAAAAAACCTCGCTCGGCTCCTCCGGTTAACCACATCTGTCGTCCGGGAGCCTCCAGGTGAGACAGAGCGAGGAAAAAGACTTTGAATTACCCCTCCCACCCCTGTTTGACACACCTCCCCTTCCGTCTATCTCAATTGCTATTGGCTAACTTCCAGGTGCGTATTCACTTGTCTGGCCCTGTGTTTACTATCACATTCAATGACTGTCAGTTACGTTTTAATCCCATCTATAATAATCCTTCAAAATAAAAGTTTATACTTCTGCAACTTGGCAGATGTTTCATGCTTCTGCATGTTTGTTTATGCTTATGTTTATCTTAATTATGCATTCTCAAAACCCTTATGATTATGACTAACTATGAATTATTAATTATGAATTATTAGACACTTTTATTATATCTACTAACTACAGTTTTTTACTCAAATTTCTTACAATTCCCCCCTAACTCACAGTTCACTGTGAGTTAGCTACTCAAATGTAGTTAGTTATGCAAATGTCCCTGGAGACCTCCCCCCTACTCAATCCAGGGAGAGGCTCCCTATCTATCTAAACAGAGGCAAAGAATTCATGCACACAGATATCATTTCAAGTATTTCTGTTCAGTTCGTTTCAAGATAGAGTGCGTTGAGAGTCACTGCCTTCCACGTCTTGGGGCTGGCAGGATCAGGATACAGTCTGTAGGCTAGAGAACACATACTGAGAAGCCTTGACTGTTCTTTTACACGTGACAAAATTACATTTCTTAATCTTTTCCACCCTAAAATCCCTTTATAACCCAATTAAACAAAAAATTTAATCTCCAAATACTCATCCAAAACAATCCGTCTATTTTCCAAACTTCCAACATCTCACTGGATGTTTTAGAAGTCCATCTGGATGGTCAGGAACCGCTCGTGAAGTCCCTCTGGTGGCCTCATCTAGACTGTGGCCATCAGAAGCTCCAATTCGTCCTCATCCTCGTCACATAACTGGTTGCCTGGACTGGTGTCTGGCTCATCGGTGAAGCAACAAACCCCTGTAGAGGTCCACGGATGCACGGGAACCCCCATCCACAGACAACTAGGCGGTCTATGATGACAGCACACAGAATAATTACGATTGCCAAAAATGTATGTTTTCACAGGCCAAGCATACTTCCCAACCAGTCGGTGAACGGATCAGTGACACCAGAGTTGTCTGCTAGCTCTTGGCTGAGTGCTGTCAGTCCCTCCAGAGCCCTGGTCACCGATCCATCAGGAGCTGTGTTATTTGGAATGAAAGTGCAGCACGCAGACCCAAACATCTGGCACACGCCACTTTTCTCTGCTAAATCATATCTAATGCCATTCTGTTCTGCAAGGTCATTAAACTAGTCTTCGCCAGCTGTGCATGCAGTCCTGATATGGCGTCACTGGTGAAGTTTACTAAACGCTGTTGGTTATAGTAAATGTAGTTGATCCAATCGACATTTTTATTAATCATCACCCTCTGAGAGAAAACAGATTCTAAATCTGCTGCTATTTGATTTCTGGCTTGAAAGTCATTAGACACCCCCCTTGGCAGTCTTATGACATCTTATGTACACTTGGTCATCAAAGGCCCCCTTCGGGCCACCGGCATCTCTTTTGGATCTTCTGTTAGCATGTGGGCGTGGAGAGATGAGTTCTCCATAAGTTGCATCAGTGACAGGCAAGATATAGAATGACAATATAAGTTGCACCAACGCACCTGTCCAATCTTTAGGCAGGATTGGATGTATGGTTCTTCCTCCACACCATCACCATAAATCAGCTCTAGGTGCTGTCTGTCTTAACACACTGTTATATAGATAGTCGCTAGCGTTGTGACTGTTGCTACAATTTGCTTCAATAATACTGCCTACATTGGGCCCCATAGCTGTATCTGAGGCTATACAATCAAATGGACCCTCTGTAACCTTGAACAGAGGTGGGGTATTATATTATACAGGTGGGTAATGCCAGTGTAGCCTCTGACAAGTGTGATGGAGGGGCAACGTGTCATCAGTAAACAGAGTTAAAATATAACTAAATTCAGGACTTATGAGTCTGAATCTTGAAGGAACTGGTGTTGCTAGGGGTTGCTCGGTCCTGAACACACAATACAATCTGTACTACTGACTTGAAGCCGTATATTGTACCCACCATAAATTCCCATCTGCCATTCCAGTTTCCACCCCTTACCTCATTCTCTGCGTCAGTCGTATGTCGAACTTGGTCTTTTTACAGGCTTAACAATAATCCTAATGAGCCCTTGTGGGGCAGGACTATCAGTAGCCTTTCCCTGTACTACGTAAAGTCCTCCGTCAGTCAATTTAGGTAAGTCTTAAAGGATTACATCTACCCACCCCCTTTGTACACATCACAGGCATAATATGATAACAGCTTCCCATACTTATGTGTGGCAGGCCCACACTCGTCAGTTATGATGCACACGGTTTTGGTCATCCACCCGCAGGCGTGTTCATACTTGGGACTGGAAACTTCTTCACAGAAGTCGAACTGGACCGTTGATGTTGTACCTTCTTTGAACATAAGAGTGAGAGTTACATTTTCATAGGTGAGTGTCGTCAGAGAAGCCTCTCTACGTGGTCTAAGATCGGTTTGATTAGCTACTGAGGCTAAATGTCGAATCCTGATGTAGTCATGCATGTGATCTGGTTCCTGTCTGTGGTTAATTTCACATACTAAGAACTAAGAACTCAGGAATAAAATAAATACAGACTTCCATAACCCACTGACCCTAGAGTCTCCTACTGGACGCCCTCGCTTAAACTGTGGGGGAAACGTCATCTTCAGTACTGTCTAACCCCTCTTTTGAGGTGTCTTTGGCTTCAAATTTTCCTGTCTGATGTTCACTCCTGTCTCTGCGAGTGTCACACTCGTTACCTTCGCTGCTGCACAGTGAGTGAGGTGGTGTCAAGTAGCTCTAGTTTTACCTTTCACCTTGGTTCACTCCACTTGCGTTTGTGGACTTTTATCCACACCAGACTGCCTGGTGACACATCAGCCTGCTTCCTTTCGTCAGCTGCTGCTTCTGCGTTTGTCACCTGAGGAAACAACACTCGGCTCATGTTAGTTAGAGCTCCCGTATATTTCTCAATTTCTAGAGTTAGCAAGTCTAGTTGTGGTTTATCATGACGTTATTAAATCTCAAAAATTGTGAGTAGCACCTTTACTGAGAACTATTCTAAATGTGGATCTACAAAAAATGTTTGACACCTTACCATAAATGTTTGACACCTTACCATATCCCCCCTTCACCTCGATATCTCTGCTGTAAGGGATCACATGGCAACCATCTATGTATCTTGGCTATACATTGAACCTCCCCATGGTCCTGGTGACAGCATGGGCATCTGTTGATGTCTCATGGGAGGAGGTCCAGCTGGACCTGGTCGTAGGTACTGCTGATGTTGTGGTGGGAACGGAGCATGTTGTGGTGGTGCACTGATCTGTCTTCCTCTCCTTTTATGTGGACAATCCCTCACCCAATGACCCTCTCTCCCACATACGTAGCACTTCCCTCTACCTACAGGTCTTTCATAACCTCCTCTGTAGTTACCTCTCCCTCTGTTAGATGCTCGTGCACGTCCTCTGCCTCTGTAATGTGGTGGAGGTTGGTAGTACACCACTGTGTGGGCTGGTACTGCTGGATTTGGTTGGTATGAGGTCGGGGGTGCAGCTGGATATTGGGGCTGTTGTGGGGCCTGAGCCTTGGCTACGGCCATCTGTTTCTTGGCCAGATGTTTTCTAGTTATTTCTCTGTCGGCCGCCGCTATTTGAAGTTTCAGCAGCCGCCGCGTCATTCTCTCCAGATCTTCCTGTCCTCTTGTCTCCTCAGTTAGATGTCTCTGGTTGTAGTGAGTTAGGTGTTCCCTCCACATGGCATCTTCCATGTTGCTCAAGCCTACCACTCCTCCCAGCGCTGTCTGTACTGGTAGGGGCAGGCCCTTCTGCACAGTGTGTCGCCATACTACAGTGGTGGCTTCATTGCCGTCATGTCTCCCCCCTGTGGCCTCATGCCACTCTTCTTCAGCTCTTTTTAGATACCGATGCAGCTCTTCTTCTGGTTTTAGCTTCAATCCACTGAGGGAAGTCATGTTTGGCTTCGTGGGCCAGATGCTTCTCATAGTTTCCCAGTAGATTCCTCGGAAGTTGTCGAATGGGGTCTGGTCCACTCTGCGGGCCGTTCCCGTTCCTGCTTCTAGGGCATTTAACTTAATTGTCCCCTCTGTGCGGATAATCATGGCCCGTATGTCTCCCAGTGCCAATTTATCCGCTGCCGTGAGTTTTTCAAAGAGACGGATCCAAGGGCTGGCTCCTCCTCCCAGCGGTGGCAGTGCCTTCTCCAGTGTGTCCATGTCTCGATGTCCCCATGGCACATACTCCGCTTGTCCGTTGTATTTCACCAGCAAGGGGTACTGTTGGGTCTGGGCTAATGGTGGCATCTCACCTTTTACAGGATAAAGACGTTCTCGACAGCGTTCTGGTGCCTTCCTTTTCCTGTTGAACCGTCTGGGAAGTGGACAACCTCCGGCTGCTCCACTTACCTCTTCTCTTCTGTCCTCATCAGTGTCGTCAAGGGTGTCATCATCACTTGTGGCTGCTCTCTGTCTGTTTCTGGGTTTTGGGAACACATAACCGTCTGTCTTATACTCACCACTCCCCATCTTCCACTCCCGTTTTATCTTTTTTCCTCTGCACCCCATTTGACCTGCTTCGTCCTGGCAGCCCCCTGGAGTCTCCACGTCCATGTCCCCCCTTTATTCTGTACACAGGTGCCCGGAACTGCGTTGTTCCTGTAGTCAGTAAAGTGAGTCCGAGTGTGGAATCTCCCCCCTTGACAACTCAGATTGTGGGGGAACAGAGAAACAGAGACAGCAGCAGTATATTTTGTCCAATAAATGCTCTAAATGTGCTGTGCAGTGAATCAGCCTGCATGTGACATTCTAAACACTTTAGCATAATAGTTAACGTAACTTGCTGTAACTTTCTAAATCCTTCAATCGCATGTGTTATGTGGGTGTGCGTGGTGTTTGTCTAGTTTCTAATGTGTGTGTTAAATGTACACACTTGTCATTGAAGCCAAAGTCAACTCACCCTCTGTGCTGTATGGTGTGTGGCCGCTGACTCCAAAACTGGGATCCGCTGCTCCACTTCCCAGATCTGGACCCACTCAACCATGCACCTTGACTAAAACAAACACAGAACTGCCAAAAGTTCAGCAGTAAATGTTAGCATACGTCTGTAGTGTAAGAGAGGTCAACGATCTCTCAAATATGTTGCGCCGTCCGTGTCAAAATTGATTCTTAGGAACTATGTAAAATAGTAAATGTACCAAAATTAGTCAATACTGGATATGTGAAGGAATCTCGAATCCAAAATTGAAGCTGGAATTCCGAAATCAAACTCAACATCTAAATCAGAATCACAATCACAATCCAGTTCCAAATCAGAATTCGAAAGGTTTAAAATTGGAAGTAAAATGAAATTAAAAAACAATGAATAATTAATCAATTAAATATTAAATTCAACTTTAAAAATCAATAACTGTGTTCAAAGATATTCAATCAGAAATACCAATGTAAGTCAAACTGTTGAACTGCACTTACACTCTGGTCTGCACAATACTGAGTCACAATTAAGTTCAAGAATTGAAGAAACACAACTGAAACCATTAATCTTTGTTAAAATGCTGAACTAAAACCAAAGTCAACGACTAAAGTTATAATGCTTAATTAAAACTAAGGTCAGGATATGAGCTCACAGCTCTTAGACAATGAATCTCTGAAAATTCAGATTCTAAACACTTCTTTACGGTTACCTGCAGTTAGTCCTTCTTCTGTTTAATTGTTTTTAAATCTCCTTTTCTTTTGCCTTATGTTTTGATGCTTTTAATGGTTTTATGTGAAGCACTTTGAAATGTGCTATATAAATAAACTTGCCTTGCCGTCTGCGCCGAACCGGAAGTTGTTCTGCGCCAAACCGGAAGTTGTCATGAAACCGGCTTTTTTTTTTTCAGATATGCTATCCGCAATGCTAACGAAAAAACGGAGCTTCTGATAAAGCGTACGCACACACAAGTATCACCAAAATCCCACACTTTAATTCCACTCATACGCCTTCTGTCTCCTCTCTCAATCCAGCCGTTATTTTATTGTATAAGCACTTATTTTACATACAGCGTGCCGCAACGCCGGAGCTACACGTAGCTAGCGTTAGCTCCTCACAGCGCGGTCATGCAATATCAATCATTTTAAACGTATTTCCACGCTGCTAAAACACAGACTAGTCACACGTATTATTGGACTTATTTAGTCATCATTTTAAACGTATTTCCACGCTGCTAAAACACAGACTAGTCACACGTATTATCGGACTTATCGTCCGGTTTTTTTCCTTAAACCCTCTGGTTTAACCAGACCCTACGATCGTCGTATATAACCCTTCACCCAGTGTGTTCTCACAATCGTATCGCCAACACGGCAACCACGCACATGACAAGACACAATTGTTACCGGACTTATTTATCTTTTACCCACCCGAACGTCCTTTAATATCTTGCATTCAAAAGCCTCCCAGCACCCCGCGGCAATCTTACCTTTTGCAGACTCGATTCCCGGCAGCAGTGCCTGGTTGCTTCCAAAGCTACCGAAGCTGTCCTGGCTCACCAGCTCCTTCTTGTCAGTGTCTTTATTCCATTTTGAACCACACCATCCAAAACTCAAACTCTAGGTAAGGCCGGCGAGGTAATCCGCGGACATCGGGCTCTTACCTATACCGAGCAGTGTTGGTCCGCCACTCCCAAAGAACACGCAGTTCGGCCTATCAGGGCTGCCGCCCATCAACGCTTATCGATTCAGCGCTCCCAGTCCTCGCAGTTTACCAAACGCTCTGAATCTCAGTATTCACTGAACTAGTCCCCTCTGCTCACCCTGCTAGTATACTTCAGACTGCAAATCATTACCTCAGTGGAACGAGGCCTCCCTCGTGGAACATGGCCACCGGCAACGTAGCGTTAGCCGTTAGCAGCGCTTAGCCAAGCAGAGATTCCCCTAAGGTTCCTAATAGCTAACTCACAGATTTCATGAAACGGCTCTGCCGACCGATATTGTGGGCCCAGGATTGTCTGCTTGACTAATGCCGCCGTCAGCACACACAGCGAGGCCGGCAAGACTGTCCCATCTGGGGTTCGCCAAATTTGTTATGGAAGAATTTTTACCTCATAACAAAGGGGAGGCCGGAGCCAGCCATGTGGCCGGCTTGTGCCGTCGACACACACGCTGCAATAATAACGCTACCAAAACTGGTTTACAATTATAAGGAATTTAATTCCACTGATGTAAGCACGATTACAGTTATACATGGAGTGTACACTCCTATGACATATTAAAACAATAAAACCCCATTTGCAAAAAACCTCGCTCGGCTCCTCCGGTTAACCACATCTGTCGTCCGGGAGCCTCCAGGTGAGACAGAGCGAGGAAAAAGACTTTGAATTACCCCTCCCACCCCTGTTTGACACACCTCCCCTTCCGTCTATCTCAATTGCTATTGGCTAACTTCCAGGTGCGTATTCACTTGTCTGGCCCTGTGTTTACTATCACATTCAATGACTGTCAGTTACGTTTTAATCCCATCTATAATAATCCTTCAAAATAAAAGTTTATACTTCTGCAACTTGGCAGATGTTTCATGCTTCTGCATGTTTGTTTATGCTTATGTTTATCTTAATTATGCATTCTCAAAACCCTTATGATTATGACTAACTATGAATTATTAATTATGAATTATTAGACACTTTTATTATATCTACTAACTACAGTTTTTTACTCAAATTTCTTACATTCACACAACAGGAGTTTGGTGAGAGTATATTACCACAGCAGCCGACATCGGACACACCGGAAGCCTGAAGTGAGCTCTGAGGCAGACTGGCACACAGGCTTCCTGCCCCCTGGTAGCATTGAAGACTGGCCGACCATCTTTACACTCTGCTGACGGCAGCCACTCAAGCTCCAGAGGAACAAGTCCTCCGGGCCGCGCTGGCTTGCCCCACAAAGAGACACCTATCACCATGCAGGGCTTAAGAGCACGACTGAGTCTTCCCCATAGTCCAAACGCCCACCGTCAGCATTGGCTCCGAGAAGCCAGGGCTACTACCTGGGTAACTCCGTAGTCTTCCCAGAATGCAGTTCTTAAGACAGGGGTGTCAAACTCAAAGCCCACGGGCCGGAGCCCGCGGGCCTCGAGTACCCCTGTCTTATCATCAGCGCCATGCTTTGTCGTCGGACGCAGCATGCTGACTGTGCAGATGCTATGACCAGTGGTTTTTCCGCGGCCTGCCTCAGAGCTTTCCAGGTGTCTTCTGTGGAGTTGTTGAAGACAGTAGGGGCAGGCTGAAGATCTAGATGATGGCATGTGGAGTGGGACTGCCCTCAGTGGAAGAAACCTTGAGCACCGATGTGATGATGAATGGGGAGGAGGGTCACATCAGTTTCTACTGAAATGACAGCTGACTGCACAGAAGAGAACAGGTCTTTAAAGTTTGACAGGAAATATATGATTGGCTGAGGGAGGCCGTGGCGAAATCGCCCACTGTCAGCTGATAGAGTAGGAGCCAGAGAGCGAGAGCCAGAGAGATGAGTGAGTGAATGAGAGCATAACAAGACTGTCCTAATGTAGGAAGTTAGAGTAAATCCTCAAACTTTACATACCGGTAGTGATAGTATTTATAATCATACAGTTGTAAATTAATTCTTTCAAAATATCACTCCTCTGAGCAAAGCTCTAAGTTTTACTGTACTTGACCCTCAGTAAAAAATCAATGCTAACAATTTGATATTCAAGGAGGGATTTGGTAATCCTTAAATGATTATAGTGGCACCAAACATACTAAGCCAAATTAAGAAAAGTGCGAATGGACAAAATCTATTCTGAATCCAAAGTTACAGGTCAGATATTCTGCTGGTTCACACGACAGGAGTTTGGTGAGAGTATATTACCCCATCATCGTACATCGGACACCGGAAGTACCCAAACGCATGTTGGCACATGATTTGAAGACTGGCCATCCCCTTGTTTGATACTACTGAAACAGCAGCCCAACACAGTGACATGTCACCGTTCAGGACTCTCACTCAGGAGATACGTGACTGCCTCTCCCCGACAGTACACGCTCACTGTCACGATCAGGGCAACCAGGGAAGTTACTCTTGCATGTGTCACAACTACGTTAGAGGCAAGACCAGTGTCCAGATATAACAATGATCCATAGAAACTTGTGAGCAACATTTTACACAGTTTGTGAATTATTTTACAACTGTATGATTATAAATACTATATTTCAAAATATCCCTCCTCTATGCAAAGCTCTCTAAGTTTTACTGTACTTGACCCTCAGTAAATAATCAATGCTAACAATTTGATATTCAAGGAGGGATTTGGTAATCCTTAAATTATTATAGTGGCATCAAACATACTAAGCCAAATTCCGAAAAGTGCTAACGGACAAAATCTATTCTGAATCCAAAGTTACAGGTCAGATATGCTGCTGGTTCACACAACAGGAGTTTGGTGAGAGTATATTACCACAGCAGCCGACATCGGACACACCGGAAGCCTGAAGTGAGCTCTGAGGCAGACTGGCACACAGGCTTCCTGCCCCCTGGTAGCATTGAAGACTGGCCGACCATCTTTACACTCTGCTGACGGCAGCCACTCAAGCTCCAGAGGAACAAGTCCTCCGGGCCGCGCTGGCTTGCCCCACAAAGAGACACCTATCACCATGCAGGGCTTAAGAGCACGACTGAGTCTTCCCCATAGTCCAAACGCCCACCGTCAGCATTGGCTCCGAGAAGCCAGGGCTACTACCTGGGTAACTCCGTAGTCTTCCCAGAATGCAGTTCTTAAGACAGGGGTGTCAAACTCAAAGCCCACGGGCCGGAGCCCGCGGGCCTCGAGTACCCCTGTCTTATCATCAGCGCCATGCTTTGTCGTCGGACGCAGCATGCTGACTGTGCAGATGCTATGACCAGTGGTTTTTCCGCGGCCTGCCTCAGAGCTTTCCAGGTGTCTTCTGTGGAGTTGTTGAAGACAGTAGGGGCAGGCTGAAGATCTAGATGATGGCATGTGGAGTGGGACTGCCCTCAGTGGAAGAAACCTTGAGCACCGATGTGATGATGAATGGGGAGGAGGGTCACATCGGTTTCTACTGAAATGACAGCTGACTGCACAGAAGAGAACAGGTCTTTAAAGTTTGACAGGAAATATATGATTGGCTGAGGGAGGCCGTGGCGAAATCGCCCACTGTCAGCTGATAGAGTAGGAGCCAGAGAGCGAGAGCCAGAGAGATGAGTGAGTGAATGAGAGCATAACAAGACTGTCCTAATGTAGGAAGTTAGAGTAAATCCTCAAACTTTACATACCGGTAGTGATAGTATTTATAATCATACAGTTGTAAATTAATTCTTTCAAAATATCACTCCTCTGAGCAAAGCTCTAAGTTTTACTGTACTTGACCCTCAGTAAAAAATCAATGCTAACAATTTGATATTCAAGGAGGGATTTGGTAATCCTTAAATGATTATAGTGGCACCAAACATACTAAGCCAAATTAAGAAAAGTGCGAATGGACAAAATCTATTCTGAATCCAAAGTTACAGGTCAGATATGCTGCTGGTTCACACGACAGGAGTTTGGTGAGAGTATATTACCCCATCATCGTACATCGGACACCGGAAGTACCCAAACGCATGTTGGCACATGATTTGAAGACTGGCCATCCCCTTGTTTGATACTACTGAAACAGCAGCCCAACACAGTGACATGTCACCGTTCAGGACTCTCACTCAGGAGATACGTGACTGCCTCTCCCCGACAGTACACGCTCACTGTCACGATCAGGGCAACCAGGGAAGTTACTCTTGCATGTGTCACAACTACGTTAGAGGCAAGACCAGTGTCCAGATATAACAATGATCCATAGAAACTTGTGAGCAACATTTTACACAGTTTGTGAATTATTTTACAACTGTATGATTATAAATACTATATTTCAAAATATCCCTCCTCTATGCAAAGCTCTCTAAGTTTTACTGTACTTGACCCTCAGTAAATAATCAATGCTAACAATTTGATATTCAAGGAGGGATTTGGTAATCCTTAAATTATTATAGTGGCATCAAACATACTAAGCCAAATTCCGAAAAGTGCTAACGGACAAAATCTATTCTGAATCCAAAGTTACAGGTCAGATATGCTGCTGGTTCACACAACAGGAGTTTGGTGAGAGTATATTACCACAGCAGCCGACATCGGACACACCGGAAGCCTGAAGTGAGCTCTGAGGCAGACTGGCACACAGGCTTCCTGCCCCCTGGTAGCATTGAAGACTGGCCAACCATCTTTACACTCTGCTGACGGCAGCCACTCAAGCTCCAGAGGAACAAGTCCTCCGGGCCGCGCTGGCTTGCCCCACAAAGAGACACCTATCACCATGCAGGGCTTAAGAGCACGACTGAGTCTTCCCCATAGTCCAAACGCCCACCGTCAGCATTGGCTCCGAGAAGCCAGGGCTACTACCTGGGTAACTCCGTAGTCTTCCCAGAATGCAGTTCTTAAGACAGGGGTGTCAAACTCAAAGCCCACGGGCCGGAGCCCGCGGGCCTCGAGTACCCCTGTCTTATCATCAGCGCCATGCTTTGTCGTCGGACGCAGCATGCTGACTGTGCAGATGCTATGACCAGTGGTTTTTCCGCGGCCTGCCTCAGAGCTTTCCAGGTGTCTTCTGTGGAGTTGTTGAAGACAGTAGGGGCAGGCTGAAGATCGAGATGATGGCATGTGGAGTGGGACTGCCCTCAGTGGAAGAAACCTTGAGCACCGATGTGATGATGAATGGGGAGGAGGGTCACATCGGTTTCTACTGAAATGACAGCTGACTGCACAGAAGAGAACAGGTCTTTAAAGTTTGACAGGAAATATATGATTGGCTGAGGGAGGCCGTGGCGAAATCGCCCACTGTCAGCTGATAGAGTAGGAGCCAGAGAGCGAGAGCCAGAGAGATGAGTGAGTGAATGAGAGCATAACAAGACTGTCCTAATGTAGGAAGTTAGAGTAAATCCTCAAACTTTACATACCGGTAGTGATAGTATTTATAATCATACAGTTGTAAATTAATTCTTTCAAAATATCACTCCTCTGAGCAAAGCTCTAAGTTTTACTGTACTTGACCCTCAGTAAAAAATCAATGCTAACAATTTGATATTCAAGGAGGGATTTGGTAATCCTTAAATGATTATAGTGGCACCAAACATACTAAGCCAAATTAAGAAAAGTGCGAATGGACAAAATCTATTCTGAATCCAAAGTTACAGGTCAGATATTCTGCTGGTTCACACGACAGGAGTTTGGTGAGAGTATATTACCCCATCATCGTACATCGGACACCGGAAGTACCCAAACGCATGTTGGCACATGATTTGAAGACTGGCCATCCCCTTGTTTGATACTACTGAAACAGCAGCCCAACACAGTGACATGTCACCGTTCAGGACTCTCACTCAGGAGATACGTGACTGCCTCTCCCCGACAGTACACGCTCACTGTCACGATCAGGGCAACCAGGGAAGTTACTCTTGCATGTGTCACAACTACGTTAGAGGCAAGACCAGTGTCCAGATATAACAATGATCCATAGAAACTTGTGAGCAACATTTTACACAGTTTGTGAATTATTTTACAACTGTATGATTATAAATACTATATTTCAAAATATCCCTCCTCTATGCAAAGCTCTCTAAGTTTTACTGTACTTGACCCTCAGTAAATAATCAATGCTAACAATTTGATATTCAAGGAGGGATTTGGTAATCCTTAAATTATTATAGTGGCATCAAACATACTAAGCCAAATTCCGAAAAGTGCTAACGGACAAAATCTATTCTGAATCCAAAGTTACAGGTCAGATATGCTGCTGGTTCACACAACAGGAGTTTGGTGAGAGTATATTACCACAGCAGCCGACATCGGACACACCGGAAGCCTGAAGTGAGCTCTGAGGCAGACTGGCACACAGGCTTCCTGCCCCCTGGTAGCATTGAAGACTGGCCGACCATCTTTACACTCTGCTGACGGCAGCCACTCAAGCTCCAGAGGAACAAGTCCTCCGGGCCGCGCTGGCTTGCCCCACAAAGAGACACCTATCACCATGCAGGGCTTAAGAGCACGACTGAGTCTTCCCCATAGTCCAAACGCCCACCGTCAGCATTGGCTCCGAGAAGCCAGGGCTACTACCTGGGTAACTCCGTAGTCTTCCCAGAATGCAGTTCTTAAGACAGGGGTGTCAAACTCAAAGCCCACGGGCCGGAGCCCGCGGGCCTCGAGTACCCCTGTCTTATCATCAGCGCCATGCTTTGTCGTCGGACGCAGCATGCTGACTGTGCAGATGCTATGACCAGTGGTTTTTCCGCGGCCTGCCTCAGAGCTTTCCAGGTGTCTTCTGTGGAGTTGTTGAAGACAGTAGGGGCAGGCTGAAGATCTAGATGATGGCATGTGGAGTGGGACTGCCCTCAGTGGAAGAAACCTTGAGCACCGATGTGATGATGAATGGGGAGGAGGGTCACATCGGTTTCTACTGAAATGACAGCTGACTGCACAGAAGAGAACAGGTCTTTAAAGTTTGACAGGAAATATATGATTGGCTGAGGGAGGCCGTGGCGAAATCGCCCACTGTCAGCTGATAGAGTAGGAGCCAGAGAGCGAGAGCCAGAGAGATGAGTGAGTGAATGAGAGCATAACAAGACTGTCCTAATGTAGGAAGTTAGAGTAAATCCTCAAACTTTACATACCGGTAGTGATAGTATTTATAATCATACAGTTGTAAATTAATTCTTTCAAAATATCACTCCTCTGAGCAAAGCTCTAAGTTTTACTGTACTTGACCCTCAGTAAAAAATCAATGCTAACAATTTGATATTCAAGGAGGGATTTGGTAATCCTTAAATGATTATAGTGGCACCAAACATACTAAGCCAAATTAAGAAAAGTGCGAATGGACAAAATCTATTCTGAATCCAAAGTTACAGGTCAGATATTCTGCTGGTTCACACGACAGGAGTTTGGTGAGAGTATATTACCCCATCATCGTACATCGGACACCGGAAGTACCCAAACGCATGTTGGCACATGATTTGAAGACTGGCCATCCCCTTGTTTGATACTACTGAAACAGCAGCCCAACACAGTGACATGTCACCGTTCAGGACTCTCACTCAGGAGATACGTGACTGCCTCTCCCCGACAGTACACGCTCACTGTCACGATCAGGGCAACCAGGGAAGTTACTCTTGCATGTGTCACAACTACGTTAGAGGCAAGACCAGTGTCCAGATATAACAATGATCCATAGAAACTTGTGAGCAACATTTTACACAGTTTGTGAATTATTTTACAACTGTATGATTATAAATACTATATTTCAAAATATCCCTCCTCTTTGCAAAGCTCTCTAAGTTTTACTGTACTTGACCCTCAGTAAATAATCAATGCTAACAATTTGATATTCAAGGAGGGATTTGGTAATCCTTAAATTATTATAGTGGCATCAAACATACTAAGCCAAATTCCGAAAAGTGCTAACGGACAAAATCTATTCTGAATCCAAAGTTACAGGTCAGATATGCTGCTGGTTCACACAACAGGAGTTTGGTGAGAGTATATTACCACAGCAGCCGACATCGGACACACCGGAAGCCTGAAGTGAGCTCTGAGGCAGACTGGCACACAGGCTTCCTGCCCCCTGGTAGCATTGAAGACTGGCCGACCATCTTTACACTCTGCTGACGCCAGCCACTCAAGCTCCAGAGGAACAAGTCCTCCGGGCCGCGCTGGCTTGCCCCACAAAGAGACACCTATCACCATGCAGGGCTTAAGAGCACGACTGAGTCTTCCCCATAGTCCAAACGCCCACCGTCAGCATTGGCTCCGAGAAGCCAGGGCTACTACCTGGGTAACTCCGTAGTCTTCCCAGAATGCAGTTCTTAAGACAGGGGTGTCAAACTCAAAGCCCACGGGCCGGAGCCCGCGGGCCTCGAGTACCCCTGTCTTATCATCAGCGCCATGCTTTGTCGTCGGACGCAGCATGCTGACTGTGCAGATGCTATGACCAGTGGTTTTTCCGCGGCCTGCCTCAGAGCTTTCCAGGTGTCTTCTGTGGAGTTGTTGAAGACAGTAGGGGCAGGCTGAAGATCGAGATGATGGCATGTGGAGTGGGACTGCCCTCAGTGGAAGAAACCTTGAGCACCGATGTGATGATGAATGGGGAGGAGGGTCACATCGGTTTCTACTGAAATGACAGCTGACTGCACAGAAGAGAACAGGTCTTTAAAGTTTGACAGGAAATATATGATTGGCTGAGGGAGGCCGTGGCGAAATCGCCCACTGTCAGCTGATAGAGTAGGAGCCAGAGAGCGAGAGCCAGAGAGATGAGTGAGTGAATGAGAGCATAACAAGACTGTCCTAATGTAGGAAGTTAGAGTAAATCCTCAAACTTTACATACCGGTAGTGATAGTATTTATAATCATACAGTTGTAAATTAATTCTTTCAAAATATCACTCCTCTGAGCAAAGCTCTAAGTTTTACTGTACTTGACCCTCAGTAAAAAATCAATGCTAACAATTTGATATTCAAGGAGGGATTTGGTAATCCTTAAATGATTATAGTGGCACCAAACATACTAAGCCAAATTAAGAAAAGTGCGAATGGACAAAATCTATTCTGAATCCAAAGTTACAGGTCAGATATGCTGCTGGTTCACACGACAGGAGTTTGGTGAGAGTATATTACCCCATCATCGTACATCGGACACCGGAAGTACCCAAACGCATGTTGGCACATGATTTGAAGACTGGCCATCCCCTTGTTTGATACTACTGAAACAGCAGCCCAACACAGTGACATGTCACCGTTCAGGACTCTCACTCAGGAGATACGTGACTGCCTCTCCCCGACAGTACACGCTCACTGTCACGATCAGGGCAACCAGGGAAGTTACTCTTGCATGTGTCACAACTACGTTAGAGGCAAGACCAGTGTCCAGATATAACAATGATCCATAGAAACTTGTGAGCAACATTTTACACAGTTTGTGAATTATTTTACAACTGTATGATTATAAATACTATATTTCAAAATATCCCTCCTCTATGCAAAGCTCTCTAAGTTTTACTGTACTTGACCCTCAGTAAATAATCAATGCTAACAATTTGATATTCAAGGAGGGATTTGGTAATCCTTAAATTATTATAGTGGCATCAAACATACTAAGCCAAATTCCGAAAAGTGCTAACGGACAAAATCTATTCTGAATCCAAAGTTACAGGTCAGATATGCTGCTGGTTCACACAACAGGAGTTTGGTGAGAGTATATTACCACAGCAGCCGACATCGGACACACCGGAAGCCTGAAGTGAGCTCTGAGGCAGACTGGCACACAGGCTTCCTGCCCCCTGGTAGCATTGAAGACTGGCCGACCATCTTTACACTCTGCTGACGGCAGCCACTCAAGCTCCAGAGGAACAAGTCCTCCGGGCCGCGCTGGCTTGCCCCACAAAGAGACACCTATCACCATGCAGGGCTTAAGAGCACGACTGAGTCTTCCCCATAGTCCAAACGCCCACCGTCAGCATTGGCTCCGAGAAGCCAGGGCTACTACCTGGGTAACTCCGTAGTCTTCCCAGAATGCAGTTCTTAAGACAGGGGTGTCAAACTCAAAGCCCACGGGCCGGAGCCCGCGGGCCTCGAGTACCCCTGTCTTATCATCAGCGCCATGCTTTGTCGTCGGACGCAGCATGCTGACTGTGCAGATGCTATGACCAGTGGTTTTTCCGCGGCCTGCCTCAGAGCTTTCCAGGTGTCTTCTGTGGAGTTGTTGAAGACAGTAGGGGCAGGCTGAAGATCGAGATGATGGCATGTGGAGTGGGACTGCCCTCAGTGGAAGAAACCTTGAGCACCGATGTGATGATGAATGGGGAGGAGGGTCACATCGGTTTCTACTGAAATGACAGCTGACTGCACAGAAGAGAACAGGTCTTTAAAGTTTGACAGGAAATATATGATTGGCTGAGGGAGGCCGTGGCGAAATCGCCCACTGTCAGCTGATAGAGTAGGAGCCAGAGAGCGAGAGCCAGAGAGATGAGTGAGTGAATGAGAGCATAACAAGACTGTCCTAATGTAGGAAGTTAGAGTAAATCCTCAAACTTTACATACCGGTAGTGATAGTATTTATAATCATACAGTTGTAAATTAATTCTTTCAAAATATCACTCCTCTGAGCAAAGCTCTAAGTTTTACTGTACTTGACCCTCAGTAAATAATCAATGCTAACAATTTGATATTCAAGGAGGGATTTGGTAATCCTTAAATTATTATAGTGGCACCAAACATACTAAGCCAAATTAAGAAAAGTGCGAATGGACAAAATCTATTCTGAATCCAAAGTTACAGGTCAGATATGCTGCTGGTTCACACGACAGGAGTTTGGTGAGAGTATATTACCCCATCATCGTACATCGGACACCGGAAGTACCCAAACGCATGTTGGCACATGATTTGAAGACTGGCCATCCCCTTGTTTGATACTACTGAAACAGCAGCCCAACACAGTGACATGTCACCGTTCAGGACTCTCACTCAGGAGATACGTGACTGCCTCTCCCCGACAGTACACGCTCACTGTCACGATCAGGGCAACCAGGGAAGTTACTCTTGCATGTGTCACAACTACGTTAGAGGCAAGACCAGTGTCCAGATATAACAATGATCCATAGAAACGTGTGAGGAGAGAAAGCACAGAGAGTGAGTGAATGACAGCATGAAAACACTGTCCTAATGTAGGAGGTTAGAGTAAATCCCAACATTTTACACAGTTAGTTCATTATTTTACAACTGTATGATTATAAATACTATATTTCAAAATATCACTCCTCTAAGCAAAGCTCTCTAAGTTTTACTGTACTTTACGCTCAGTAAATAATCAATGCTATCAATTTGATATTCAAGGAGGGATTTTGTAATCCTTCAATTATAAGCAAAGCTCTCTACGTTGTACTGTACTTAACTCTCAGTGAAGAATCAATGCTAACAATTTGATATTCAAGGAGGGATTTGGTAATCCTTAAATTATTATGGTGGCACCAAACATACCAAGCTAAATTACGAAAA
Organism: Melanostigma gelatinosum; assembly: GCF_949748355.1. Classification (NCBI taxonomy): domain Eukaryota; kingdom Metazoa; phylum Chordata; class Actinopteri; order Perciformes; family Zoarcidae; genus Melanostigma; species Melanostigma gelatinosum. The sequence goes on from NW_027635325.1 coordinate 78,945, forward strand.
GTGCAAACGGACAAAATCTATTCTGAATCCAAAGTGACAGGTCAGACATGCTACTGGTTCACACGACAGGAGTTTGGTGAGGGTATATTACCCCATCACACTACATCGGACACGGGGAGAACACTCACGCTGACTAGCACATGTGCCACAACAGCGGCAGGTCCAGCAATCCGGTGCCAGATAATAGATATGATCCAAACAAACCTGCGCGTGAATGATAGCATAAAGACTCTGTCCTAATGTAGGAGGTGAGAGGAAATCCCAACATTTTACACAGTTAGTTCATTATTTTACAACTGTATGATTGTAAATACTATATTTCAATATATCCCTCCTATAAGCAAAGCTCTCTACGTTGTACTGTACTTAACTCTCAGTGAAGAATCAATGCTAACAATTTGATATTCAAGGAGGGATTTGGTAATCCATAAATTATTATGGTGGCACCAAACATACCAAGCTAAATTACGAAAAGTGCAAACGGACAAAATCTATTCTGAATCCAAAGTGACAGGTCAGACATGCTACTGGTTCACACGACAGGAGTTTGGTGAGGGTATATTACCCCATCACACTACATCGGACACGGGGAGAACACTCACGCTGACTAGCACATGTGCCACAACAGCGGCAGGTCCAGCAATCCGGTGCCAGATAATAGATATGATCCAAACAAACCTGCGCGTGAATGATAGCATAAAGACTCTGTCCTAATGTAGGAGGTGAGAGGAAATCCCAACATTTTACACAGTTAGTTCATTATTTTACAACTGTATGATTGTAAATACTATATTTCAATATATCCCTCCTATAAGCAAAGCTCTCTACGTTGTACTGTACTTAACTCTCAGTGAAGAATCAATGCTAACAATTTGATATTCAAGGAGGGATTTGGTAATCCATAAATTATTATGGTGGCACCAAACATACCAAGCTAAATTACGAAAAGTGCAAACGGACAAAATCTATTCTGAATCCAAAGTGACAGGTCAGACATGCTACTGGTTCACACGACAGGAGTTTGGTGAGGGTATATTACCCCATCACACTACATCGGACACGGGGAGAACACTCACGCTGACTAGCACATGTGCCACAACAGCGGCAGGTCCAGCAATCCGGTGCCAGATAATAGATATGATCCAAACAAACCTGCGCGTGAATGATAGCATAAAGACTCTGTCCTAATGTAGGAGGTGAGAGGAAATCCCAACATTTTACACAGTTAGTTCATTATTTTACAACTGTATGATTGTAAATACTATATTTCAATATATCCCTCCTATAAGCAAAGCTCTCTACGTTGTACTGTACTTAACTCTCAGTGAAGAATCAATGCTAAAAATTTGATATTCAAGGAGGGATTTGGTAATCCATAAATTATTATGGTGGCACCAAACATACCAAGCTAAATTACGAAAAGTGCAAACGGACAAAATCTATTCTGAATCCAAAGTGACAGGTCAGACATGCTACTGGTTCACACGACAGGAGTTTGGTGAGGGTATATTACCCCATCACACTACATCGGACACGGGGAGAACACTCACGCTGACTAGCACATGTGCCACAACAGCGGCAGGTCCAGCAATCCGGTGCCAGATAATAGATATGATCCAAACAAACCTGCGCGTGAATGATAGCATAAAGACTCTGTCCTAATGTAGGAGGTTAGAGGAAATCCCAACATTTTACACAGTTAGTTCATTATTTTACAACTGTATGATTGTAAATACTATATTTCAATATATCCCTCCTATAAGCAAAGCTCTCTACGTTGTACTGTACTTAACTCTCAGTGAAGAATCAATGCTAACAATTTGATATTCAAGGAGGGATTTGGTAATCCTTAAATTATTATGGTGGCACCAAACATACCAAGCTAAATTACGAAAAGTGCAAACGGACTAAATCTATTCTGAATCCAAAGTGACAGGTCAGACATGCTACTGGTTCACACGACAGGAGTTTGGTGAGGGTATATTACCCCATCACACTACATCGGACACGGGGAGAACACTCACGCTGACTAGCACATGTGCCACAACAGCGGCAGGTCCAGCAATCCGGTGCCAGATAATAGATATGATCCAAACAAACCTGCGCGTGAATGATAGCATAAAGACTCTGTCCTAATGTAGGAGGTTAGAGGAAATCCCAACATTTTACACAGTTAGTTCATTATTTTACAACTGTATGATTGTAAATACTATATTTCAATATATCCCTCCTAGTGGCACCAAACATCGTGAGCCAAATTTTGAAAAGTGGTAGCAGTCAAAGTCTATTCTGAATCCAAAGTTACAGGTCAGATATGCTGCTGGTTCACACAACAGGAGTTTGGTGAGAGTATATTACCACAGCAGCCGACATCGGACACCGGAAGCCTGAAGTGAGGTTGAAAAGCTTGCAAGTTCATCTGCCAATTTGTCAAATGACAGACCTTCACAAGATGACACCTCAACATTCTCTGCTGTGTTCCAGTTTCATCCAGCATTCTCTCACCGACGTCACGATCTCCTTAGTTACGACTCCCGCCAGTCCGCCCCTGCCCCGCCCCTTAGTTACGACTCGTAACTAAGGGGCGGGGCAGGGGCGGACTGGCCATCGGGGATACCGGGGGAATTCCCAGTAGGCCGACGGGGTTTGGGCCGGTCTCTGACATCGCCGGCCCCGACTATATTATATGCTTCACAGAACACGTTCAATTGACTCTAATACCGAAAGTCAATAATCAGTGAAAACTGTATCAACAGTATAGACTGACATTATACTACTCCTCGCGATCTGAGACGCCATAGCACGGCTGGACACTACGGTGCTTTTAAAAACTTTTCTCCATAACCGCGGTCTGCGCCGTGCGCTCGTGCCGGGCGACGGTCGGGGCGGGGCCGCGGAGGTGCGAATGGCCGCTGTAGACCGGCGAAATACAGGGGCGGCTCGACTGTCACGGCGTCCATGAATCGAGAAGGACTTCTTACTGGAACTGAAACGATGTACTGGGATTAAATTCTTTGTCAACAAAGAATTTGGTAAGTGACAAACTGCGTTTGTTTTTTTACATCTGCAGTAACGTTTTTATGAATAATATTTGATGGCTCGTGCTCTTGTGTGTGGTGGAATGCGTGGATCCGCTGCAGGTCTGCTGGATTGATGTGCTTTGTTGTCATATGAATATATGTGACTGGTTCTTATGACTTTGTGGCTGTCATTGTGTTAATTACGTTGATTTGACCATGCGTTGTCAGTTATTGACGTAGCGTCCCGTCACGGATTCATGTATCTGCAGCTTGCGTCACTCGCTCAGAGACAAGCCGTTTTGAGTGCGAGCTAGCAGCATGGCACCGGTACCAAAACGTAAATCCTTTAAAGGTGGAGCTGAAAAGCTCAGGGAGAAAAAGAAGAGATATCTGGAGGAAGGTGCATCAAAATATTTAAAAATCTCTGACTTATTTGGGAAACCACCGACTGGTGACAGTGTTATGATGGTAAGTTGTGGCATTGACTTGGCCAATGTTAGCTTGCTTTTCACAGATGAGGTGTTCGGCTACAAGCTAGCCTAGCTAACGTTAGCTAGATAAATGATAAATGTCCAAAATTGAGACCGTTATGATCTGGTCAAATAAGCAAGCTGGCGCTGTTCGCATCATCGAGATTATTTAATTTAACATGTTAGCCGTAGTTACTTGCTTACAATCGATGAGCAAGCTATCCATGGTGGTAGTTGTAAAGAGGGCAATCTTATCATTTCTAATAATTTATGTCAAATAATGTTTAAGTTAACCAGCTCTCAACAGCACCTGGAGGCTTTTATGTTGATGGCTACTCAGACAGATGTTTTGCAGATGCTGGACAGTGAGAAAATCATAGACGGTGTTGCAGAAAAGAGTGAGCTGCTACTCGTGTAGTGAGGTAATAATAACACATGAGTATACTGATATTGTTTTTTATTACTATGTGACTATAATGCACCTGGGCTGGCAGAGTTAGTTTAGGTTCTGTTACTTAACTTATTGTTTTGTTATGCACCTTCAACACCCCTACACACACACACACACACACAATCACACACCCAGCATGCAACACTACTGATACCACTGATGTTCACACCCCATCGTATGTTCTGTTCATTTCAATATAGTTCAAACTAATTCTACCCTCTGATTCCAGTTTCTTTATTGTGTGGTCTTTCTCTGCTGACATTCATTCCTTAAGGCTCTGTAGTTATACGTATAACCATCTGATACTAGCCCAAAGTTCAGCATATTCATCGAGCAAACTACTACCTTGGAGTATTATTATAAAAAAAACATATATGATGTAATTTCTTTGTAATCATCGAAAATAATGTTAAGTGTATGGGTATTTTTCCAAGTAGGCCACTGACATCGATACGTGCGATGCATTGAGTGGGCCGGTCTGACAGTAAACTCCCGGGCCACTTTTTTCCCCCAGTCCGCCCCTGGTTACGAGGTCGGTCGGCCATGTTGGAGTACATACAGATCCTACATGGCGGCGCGTAAACAAGGAAGTGCGGCGAAAATACCATACTTTGAATCACTGGATAGTGCATCAAAGGTTCGCTACCTGGCCAAATTGAAGGTTATTGGTAACTTGGATCCCTATACGATGAGTGCAGATCATTTCAGTGCCGATCCTACTTATCTCCATCGGTAAACTACGCCAACATCTACGCATATCTCGTGAACACCCCCAGTCCTTACACAAAAGACGAGCTGGAGTGCTACAAAGGGCTCGACGCTTATAATCAGTTTGTCAGTGGACGGGTCCGAGACGTCAAAGCAACGGTCATCGACAATTCTCATCTCGTCATTGGAAGAATAAATATATACAGATCTGGTCAGATATTTAGCAATATTCAATGTTTACTCAGCGCAAACAGACACGTGTGTTTGTTTACATTGTACGTGCATGTCATTGTGTGCGTGTGTGTAGGAATTCACTTTCAACTAACTCCTAACTTCATCCCCCCCCCCCCCCACACATATATATATATATATATATGATCTGACGTTAAACTCATATCAAGCAATGCTGAGGCTGCATCTCTGTGTTTCGCCTGTTGTACACGCTCGACACGTCTCTGGCACCGACTGCTGTCACGGGCCGATGAAGCTTCGGTAACCTTCTCATGTCCAAGTTTAATTTATATTTCCTTTATTAAATACTGTTCACAAACGAATTTGTAAATAAAATCACTGACCACTTATAAAGTGATCCGCACATACTCTAGTGTACGCCAAATTCCATTCCTTTATATCTCGAGAGATGCGTGACAGCCATTTCTCGCGACGTCGCTTGGATAGCTCCTTCGTGTCATTTCCTTGATGTGTAATGACCGCTGGCAAACGAAAGAATGATTTCTTGTCTATCAGCTCTGCTGCCACAACCAAAGACAGCACAAAAGTTCACCATGATCGATAGGTTATGCGACTCAGCCGTGCATGCCAGTGGCTTTGTGTGTACTCCAACATGGCCGACAGCTAAACTGTGACGTCACACGAGACCACTCCATTCTGTTCTATTCTATGAATTCACTATTTGCTGGTCCAGTGTTCAGCATGTTTTCACAAAACTCCACACATTATGACCCATTAGCAGTAATGATACAACACTGTATATTAAAAAAAATAATTTAGTCTATTGCTTTGCAGATATTTTAAATCATACATGCAACCAGTGGTGTATAGTAACGAAGTAGAAATACTTAGTTACTGTACTTAAGTAGTTTTTTTGGGTATCTGTACTTTACTTTACTACTTATATTTATGTTGACTTTTACTTTTACTTCACTACATTTTGCAAAGAAAACTGATACTTTTACTCCGATACATTTCCCCTGAAACCTTCGTTACTCGCTACAAAATCAAATCTATCTTTAGAAACAAAATGAATGATGAGAGCAGCGTCGGGGACTGTGGTGGAACACAGACTGCAAGCAAGCAGGTTTGGTGAATCAGTGGTCCTAGCAGCAAGTTAAATCATTGGTTAATCACGTTAATGCACAATTGCAAACAAGTGCTCTCAAAGCTGCGGCGTTTTGATTCCCAGTGATGCCAGGATGCTACATGCTATAAGCTAGCGGGCGACTACATGAGTATAATTCCACTCTACGATGACTGATTTCATGATGGAAGCAGAAATGGAAGCACCTGCTACTCCCGCAACAAACTACGGTGGTGACGAAGACCAACATCAGTGGATCGCTAGCGAGTTAGTGAGCTGAGGAAGTGTTGACAGTTGTGACGGGAGCCGAGAGAGCGCAGCGTTAGCATTAGCGTTAGCATTAGCATTAGCGTTAGCATTAGGGAAATCCTTCGCAGCTGTGCGCAAGCTGTCTGTGACGCTGAACACACCTCTACCTGCCTCAGCGGCCTGTGAAAGACTATTTAGCATAGCAGGACTAGTCTTCAGCCCAAGAAGAGCGAGACTGAATTCTCGCAATTTTAAAAACCAACTTCTTTTGAAGATGAACAGGACATTTTTCAGTTTCAAGTAATGACTGTGTTGCTGCTTTAGTATTGATCATGTTTTGATATTTGAGTCATGTTGTGGATGATCAGATGGAGTTATGATGGTAGCAGTCGCCCAATTGCAGATTCAGCTTGAGCAAAACCTTTGTATTCAAATCAGACCCATAGGAGTTTACAAGGCAGGTGTCCTTTCTCTAAACACTGACCTGATGCATCAAGTGGATATGTTTTGCTGAACATAATATTATGCATTTGTCCTCTACATCCTCTAGTCTAATGAGCAGACTTATAAACGCACTGTTACAACTCCTTCATAGTGTCATATTGCTTTTCAGAGAATTATGATGATAAGTTCATAGTAGATGCAAAAGTATACTTATGTACAATATATTATGTTGAACATTGTTGCTCCTGAATGGATCACAGCCAACCCAATTATGTTCAACACAGCTCCATGTCCTTGGTCATGGTGCCACAGCGCTTAAAAGAATAAACTTGATAATTCTCAAAATTCTGACCCTTTGCTTTTTTATTAACAGCATTTACTTGTACTTTTACTTTCAATGAACAGGTTATGATGTTCATTTAATGTTCAGGTTATGATGTACATTTAATATCAGAAAATTACTTTTGTACTTAAGTACTTTTGTACTTAAGTACAATAAATATCAGATACTTTAAGACTTTTACTCAAGTAGTATTCTAATAGGTGACTTTTTACTTTTACTGGAGTCGTTTTCCAGTAAGGTATCTTTACTTTTACTCAAGTATGGCTTTTGGGTACTTTATACACCACTGCATGCAACAAGTCACAACAAAAGTTTAAGCTGTTGCAAGTAACTCCACAAATGATCCTTTTAACATTGTTAAGCTGTCTCTGTTTGCAAATTCATATTCAAACGCTAATATGTTGCATCCTGTGTTCTGACAATGACACCCGAAGTCTGTTCCTGATGTCCACTCGACTCCGCCATTTTGTTTTGATTGCTGTCACTGCAGAACATCCCGCTTCACAAAGAGGAGGTTGGAAATGAAAGCAGGGTTTTCAGTGCTCTAGTGGCGATCTCAGGATATTCAGCCTCGAGTTTAATCCAAAACACCAGCAGAGTTGTGACCGAGACAAAGCGTCTTGACATGTCAAGAGGCACAGGTGGATGAAATTGCGAGAGAATTCGGTCATCTTTCAAAATAAAACTTCCTTCAGACTCTGATAATCAATAAAACGGAAATAATATAATATTTATTCTTCCTGTGCGGCCGGTACCGGTGGTTGGGGACCACTGCTCTAAACTAAAGCTAACCTCAGTTACTATAAACAATGATTCAATTATCAGTGAGGTTATGTCGGCCATATGATTAACATGCAGTAGATTCAGACTAAATCATCATGATGGGCCTTAATGTTGCCACCTGTCCTGTAAAATGCATCTATCAGCTGTTTTTGATTTTTATTACGTTCTGCTGTCCCATTGGCCAGAACCATATACTTTTTCCTTTCTATAAGTTCACTTGAGACTGTTGTATTCATTTTGCTTTTAAGTTCTGAACAAAAAAAGAGAAAACACTCAGTACTTTTCATTTATTGAAGTCACAGGAGTATACAAAAATATACTTGACCATGTGGTCATTTCATAATAAGGTTATTTATGTCTCAAAATGACGTAAAAAATACAGATGAAAATACAGAAATTTAAAAAAATACAGAAATACACTGCATTATAACTTTACAGTAATATGCTGTTAAGTCATTTCACGGTATGAATACTGTAGAATTACAGGACATTGCTGGCAGCACTTTACTGTTATTTAACAGAGAAATTGTAGTGTAGGAATGTTTCTTTTATATTTATATTGAATGAGAGGACTACAGATGTTTGTTCCTCATAGTGAGAATTAAGCCTCCAGAGAGGCAGATACAAAGATTCATCACTTTACTTTGCAGCTCTGCAGAACGTTTAAGCCTCTTTAAGCTCATTGTTTTGGTTTAGGACACATTCACGGTTTGGTTCGGTGTCCCCACTCTCGTCAACAAGCAGCTGTTTTGAGCTGACACACCAATACAAATCCACTGAGCGCTGCCTGCTCGGCACCAAATAACGGACAGAAAGTGGAGCGGTCAGTGTCTAAAGCAGGATTCTCAAACTCGCCCGCAAAGGGCCGGTTGTAAATGTAACTACTCGTAACATATTGTTAAATAACTGTCTGCATTCACAGTTTAAAGTAGTCTTCAATGTGCTCACAATACATATCCATGTCAAATGTACAGTAACCAGTCAAAGAGCTGATTCTAACTGTTTAAGTGTCTCATAATTTTGACTTTCTATTTCATCATTTTGACTGTCAATCTCATAATTTTGACTTTCTATCTCAGAATTATGACTTTCTATCATAGTTATGACTTTCTATCTAATAACTTCGACTTTATATCTCATAATTTCGACTATGGGGATATTTTTATTATTATTAGTCTAACTTAAAAATTAAAAAATTAAAAGAAATAAAAAATGATTTTTTTTTTAAACTTTTTTTTTGCTGGCGGATTCGCGGGCCACATAAAATGATTAGGGCCGGGAGTTTGAGACCCCTGTCTTAAGACCGTTGAGAGTTGAGCCAAATTCTGACAAGTTGAACCCGACTGAGTCTTAAATGGCCTGCAAACATTCGATTAGTGTGAAATAAGCAACACAGCCTCATGTTGCACATTTGTTTACGTCCCAGGCGATTTGTCTTTTAGGTGACGTCCATATGTACAATACTGCTTTCAACAAGGATGGTGATTGACAGGTGGGACAAAACATGTGTCGAGGCCAAGGTGCTGTATGTTTACTGTATGTATGTGCTGTATAAAACAATAATACAGTATGGGTGGTGATAATGATATGCTAGCTGCTAGCAAAGAGAAGCAGGATCAATAATCTTTTCTTGTAGTAGAATATGATTATTAGCCTAGCTTACGTAGCTTTAGCATCTATATATACTGTATATATAGGCCTACTACTATAACGATTTAATGTGTATCACTTCCTGCCATTTCAAATGATGAAAAAAAAATGCTGCTGTTCAGAAATGTAACTCTGTGTTTCCAGATGCTGGTTCCAGCTGTGGTCTTCATCACTCTGGGGAAATGTAACTGTTGTTGGAATGAGAGCTTAATGGTAAGGGACTTATTAAACCATCACACTCAAAATCCACAGGAGGTATATGCTAAGCTAAGTCTGCATCAAACACTCCAGGAGTAATGACACTGATGCTCAGCTGATGCTTAGCAGCATCCTCATTTCCCATGCTGCTCTCTAAACATATAAAAATACTTATACATTTCTGTTTGCTGCACACAGATCAAAATCACATCTTTCACGAATTGTAACTCTTAGTGTCCCCATTTTACTGCCATTTTGTTGTTTCTTTCTCACCACTTGGAGAATAATACTGAACAGTTGTCATTAAGCCAGACAACACTGTGTCCTTATGAGGTGGAATGTTAATGCTAATCAACTATAATAATTCTACAAGGGTCCCATTGTTACTCAAATCTCAACAAAGTAAGCTTGGCTCACACCATTCAAGCCACATGCACAGCTGCTGTTATGTGTGTGTGTGTGTCTATAGCAGTCTCTGTATCTGATCTATTAAACACATAAATGAAACCGTTAACATTTATACAGACAGGCATTCACACATACAGTCACAAAGGCATGCCAACACGTTCATGTTCTTCTATATAATCACTTTGTGTGTCTGTGTTGCTCTCCAGATGTGCGGGTCAGTGTTGGCAGCTGTGGTCGGCCTGGTGGGGTCTGGTTACTGTTTCGTCATATCAGGACTTGCCTTGGTGCAGGGTCCCCAGTGCTTCACTCCTTATGGATGGACGTACCCATTTGCAGACCAGGGGGGCAGGTAGAGAGATGCTGTGTGTGTGCGTGGGTGTTGGGGCATGGGGGGTTTATAAACAGAGAAGAATGTGTGTATACATGTCCTTAACTTTATATTTCACTGGTAAACAGAATGAACTGACTACAAACAACTGTAAAAATGTACAGTTTTACCCGTTGCCTTTTGTGGTAAATGTGACTAGGTGCCCTAATCTGGAAAACAATGGACTTTGCCTCCACTTTTTTTGTTAATTTCGTAAATGAGGACACCTTGTCATGTGTCGACTTATGTCATCAATGTATACTTAGAGACAACTCTCCCCCTTAGTATTTCAGTATTTTAAGAATGTGGTGCAGCACTCACAATGAGTTGTAACCAATGCAAAAAATATATAAAATATAAATGTAGTAAATGCTGTCCGTGATTGATCTTTCTCTCTCTGTGTCCCAGGTATCTCTTACAACCAGAGACGTGGTCACGGTGTCTTCAGCCGGTTCACATCGTGGAGTGGAACGTGACTCTGCTGTGTGTGTTGCTGGGCCTGGCTGTGCTTGAGTTCATCATCTGTCTGTTACAGCTGGGAAATGGTTTAGTCAACGCCATCTGCCGGCCCTGTTGCTACAAGCAGGAGTATAGTCTGAACGCGTAGATCAACACACACGTGTATGTAGACTCACCTGCTGAGACACAAGTGCCTGTGCACCCATAAACAAATCACACACGCAATATGTATGCACAGATACAGGACGTTAATGGACACACATGGAAGCGGAAGTCTGCACACACTGCACCATGTGTGCGAGTACAATTCAACCTTACTTAGACACACCTACAGTATCATGGACTTCTGACGGCCACGTCAGTGTAATCACTATATTTTCAAGCTTTTGATTTGCCCTTTTAGAGTGGCAAAAATCACGAGGCAGTCATTGATTATGATTATGATGATGAGCTTTTCTGGTGCAGAAGTCTCAACATTTCAAAGGCAACAGGTTATTAGTACATAATAATGTAGATATGTGTGTGAGCGTGTGTCCTGAATACTCCATAGAAAATACAGTAAACTTAAATAATAAAGACAAAGTAGACAATGATAACGACAATAATATCAATAATATTATTTAGTATGTTGTCCTATCCTACATGGGATAGGTTTCACTGAAGTAAGTAGCAGTGTGTGAAACTTTCATTTGCTTTTTTAAAGAAGAAGATACAAAAACAACTGTTCTCAAACTTGAGTGACAACTGTTCACTTCATGAAATTTACATTCTTAATTTCAAGGTTGCTCACTTTCTTTGTTATCATTATTGGCGGTATACTTTCTGTACCTTCAGAAACCCAATAACTACATTAACGTTTTTATTGCTTAAACAGATGATATTACACTTCAAACCAATGATATTAAACTAGTGTACTTAAGATGGCAGCCACATATGAGATAAGCTCTTGTGTCATTGGTGTTGCAAGGAGAGAAGCACATTTCCATTATTTGGTTGTTTATCCGCATCTTGGCTGACATGATTATCTGGATGCACCAGGAAGTGGTTGTTGTTGTTCCAACATTTATACACTGTTGGATCACTTAAGGATTACGAGCAGATTTTTATGTTTGTACATTTGTTTTAATTTTCAGAGCATTTTGTTGTAAATTGTTTTCTTTACGTCTTTCAGAAGCTAGATCAGTGTAAACAGACATTTTATATATGTTTTAGTGACATATTTTTTATAATGTTTGTTTGTTTGTGCCGCCTTTAATAAAAAAATGTCTATTTCCATTTTAAGTATCCAGTGAGTCATTAAGTTGAGGCTGATCTTTGTCCACAAAAACAGGTTCTCTTTTCATAATTGGCATATATATATATATATATCCTGTGTGTGTATATGTGTATGCATGCTTGACTCCCCTGCTGCACCTCCTCCAAACTGTTACTGGAAACAAAATGTTTCCATTAACTTATCTGGAGAAGGGGCCTTGCACAAATGCAATATTAGCTTACATTTAACAGTGTGTGTGTGTGTGTGTGTGTGTGTGTGTGTGTTTAAAGTGTCCTGGAGTTTCCAGAGTTGCCCGTTATTGATCGATGTCAGGACACAGACTGAGTAACTGTGGCCTCAGACCCTGCAGTCAAGTCCATCACAAGACATTTTTCAATTCTTTATCACACGGTGGCTGTGGGGAGAGTATTTTTTACTTTTTATGTCCATGTCACATTGTGAAAAAACTACTGCGCTTTAAACCTTAAAACAATGACAAACCAGTTTTGGTAGCAGAATTCATTGACCTTAATTGTCTTTAGGGGTAGGTGAAAGTACTTCAAATTAGTTTTAATTCAATTACTTAGCTTGGTTAGACTGATTTTGTGGATTAGGACAAACGCAAATCGAAACAACGGAATCAGATTTTTCTGTATCATTTTCAACCTTGCAGTTAATATTGGACAGCAGTAGTGACTGGATCAAAAGTCTGTGTTTTCATCACTGGCAAAAATCTTGCTTAGTCATGTGTACATGACTAAGCAAGATTTTTGGCTGCATTTCCACAAGCACGGAAAATATAACTGACTGTGGTACAGATCTGGCTTTCTATATTCTGACAAATATGAGATATTCTGCATAATGTCTGATGTAAATGTAAGTTAAATCTGATCTCTTCGTGGTTGTGCCATCAAATGTGGACATTGCAAAGAATAGCATGTTCTGTTCTTATGCAAATGTAACCTTTTGATCAAAAAGTCTGTCAGGGAACGCCCTCCCTTATCTCTGTGATGGGTTGGCTCAAACCCTGTCTGTTGGTCAGTGACCCCTCTGCCCTGCTTGGCTGTTCCCACCAGTCAGCTTAGGTAGTATAAAGACACACAGAGGGTCTAAAGCCTCTCAGACAGACTGACTTACAGCTGTCAGGTGTCTGCACTGCTTGTCTTCATCATTATCATCCTCTGGATCGCTCAACAGAATTAAAGAGTCATCGTCCTCCTTGGGCAGGTTATCAGTGGTAGTGCCAGCGCTATATCTTCAAAATGCAGCGACTGGGGTTAAGGGGAGTGTTGTTGCTGTGTTGTGCAGCAGTATGTGCGTCTGGGATGAGGAGAGAGTACTTCCTCAAGATAGAGGAAGTGTCTTGGAACTATGCCCCAAGTGGGATGAACATCATTCAAAACCGCACACTGCAAGAGGATGAGTGAGTACAAACTTAGTACATTGTCTTGATTACGTTGGAAAGATTATGTTGTCTTTCCAATAGCCACTTCACCCCCATACCATGATCTCAATTAAGATGCATGGATGTTTGAGCATTGTCATTTTTTGACCCACACTGCTCAACAATTTAACCTTCAATGTCAAGTATTGCAATATTATTACGACAATCTTCACTGTTGTGTGAAAACCTTGTATCTCGAAAGAAGGCAACTTTTAAAGACATGACAAATAGCCTTACTTTAACACTTATTCCATCTCTTCATCAAAGAAAAATTCAGTGTCACCACGTGTAGTGCAGAGTTTCCTTTGGAGAGTGATTCTTTATATTTGATGTGCTTTCTGTGCAAAATGCATTTTACATGTTTACTTTTACCCATTTAACCAATTACTTATGTTTCATGTGAACTATTTATTTTGTAATTTTTAACCTCTCTGCTCAGCATGCTTTAAAAAAAAAGAAGAAGAAGAAGAAGAAACCGCAGTAATGAATTGTGTTCCACAATTAATACATTTATCGAAATAATCTAAATAATAAGACCGTTTGTGGTTAAAATCATGTCCGATCATGAGCAGTGTTTGTGGGTAAAAAAGGTATATTGTACATGCTCACTCACTGTCATACTGTCACGACTTACTGGGAAACTTGATTAGATCAGAGCCATCGTTAATGTTATGAGTTACACCTCTGCTTTCCCTAAAATCACAAATCAAAATGTCTGATGTGAAAAGGCCCTAAAATTTTTAGCCAATCACAGGTTTTTGTAATATTTTAACTGCAACCCATAATAATCCTCGTTCTCTGTCTCTGTAGAGAAGCCTCCGTCTTTTTAAAGAAAGGCCCCCAGCGCATTGGCTCCGTCTACAAGAAGGCTGTGTATAAGCAGTACAGCGACGCCACCTACAGGACAGAGGTGGTGAAGGCGGAGTGGCTGGGCTACCTGGGACCCCTGTTGATGGCCGAGGAGGGAGACACAGTGACCGTCCACCTGAATAACACGGCAAACAGACCTTACAGCATCCACTCACATGGACTGAACTACAGCAAGGGCAATGAGGGTGAGGCATTAATGAATCGATGGGCAGCCTTAACAGGCTGATATATGTGTGACTCTGTGTGCTTGTATCTTCAGGAGCCCTTTACCCAGACGGTACTGGTCCAGAGCTGAAGCGTGATGACTCAGTGGCTCCTGGTACAACAGTGACATATGAGTGGAACCTCCCAGAGAGCCACAGCCCAACATTAGAGGACAGCAACTGCCTGACCAGATTCTACCACTCCCACGTTAACCCACCAAAAGACATCAACTCAGGACTGATGGGACCCCTCATTGTCTGTAAGAGAGGTACTGGAACCTTTTTTAACTTATCTGGTGACGGAACTTAAGTACATTTATTTAACTGATGTAATATTTTCAGGTACTTCTGCTTTAGTTTTAATTTTCTGCTTCTATATCGGCTACTTCCACTCCATTCCATTTCAGAGGGAAATGTTGTACTTTCTGTACTTTCTGTGGTTTATTCTGAAGGGGAAACCTACTTTAAGGCCCAAACAACGTTTCCCTCATTTAACTTCTTACTATCAACTTATCAATTTTTGAGCCAATCGTTTCACCACAAATTAAACTATCAAAAATATTGCTGGATTCTTGTCAAATCTGTGAGATCAGCTGTGGCAATACCAAAAAGCAGCATCCAAAATAGTAAGAAGTTAATTGAGAAAATAGTTGTGTAGGGGCACTACTTACTGTAGGTTTCCCCTTCAGTACATTAATGCATGTTATCCTAAAATGTCCTCTCTCCACTCCTCTGTAGGAACCCTGGACCTGCATGGAGACAGCTCAGGAGACTATCTTTACGCTCTGCTCTTCATGGTGTCAGATGAGAACTTCAGCTGGTACCTGGACGACAACATCAGGACGCACATTACAAATCCTGCCAGTGGCCTGAAGGAGGATGAAGATTTCATTGAGAGCAACAAAATGCACGGTGAGTGGTAGTATCCAGGTACACATACGCATACTCATATGCATACACATACAAATACCTTTAACTCTGATTTAATTGCAGGTATAAATGGTTTTCTGTATGGTAACCTGCCTGGACTGAGCATGTGCCAAGGCAAGAAGATCCACTGGCATATGAGGTAAATATTGTATTTTTAATATCATCATCATCATCATCATTATTATTACTGTTGTTAATAGTTGTATTATTATTGTATAGTATTATTGTACTATTACTATTATTAATGGTATTGTTATTATTATTATTATTATTATTACTCCCACGAATCAGAATATTGTTCTAGTTGCATGTGTCATATTTAAAAAAAAAGTCTTAATTGAGGCACATAACCAACCAAAGTTCAAAATATGCAACTAGCCCTTTAATCCTTTAATTTTTCATTTTCATATTTTCCACGAAGATCATGCGATCGGTCGCGTGTGTGTGCGCATGTGTGTACACCCTTAAGTGAGTGAGTGAGTGAGTGAGAGAGTGAGTGTGTGAGTGAGTGTGTGAGAGAGTGAGTGTGTGAGTGAGTGAGTGTGTGAGTGAGTGTGTGAGTGAGTGAGTGAGTGAGTGAGTGAGTGTGTGAGTGAGTGAGTGAGTGAGTGAGTGTGTGTGTGTGAGTGAGTGAGTGAGTGAGTGAGTGTGTGAGTGAGTGTGTGAGTGAGTGAGTGAGTGAGTGTGTGAGTGAGTGAGTGAGTGAGTGTGTGAGTGAGTGAGTGAGTGAGTGAGTGTGTGAGTGAGTGAGTGAGTGAGTCTGTGAGTGAGTGTGTGAGTGAGTGAGTGAGTGAGTGAGTGTGTGAGTGAGTGAGTGAGTGAGTGTGTGAGTGAGTGTGTGAGTGAGTGAGTGAGTCTGTGAGTGTGTGAGTGAGTGAGTGAGTGTGTGAGTGAGTGAGTCTGTGAGTGAGTGAGTGAGTGAGTCTGTGAGTGAGTGAGTGAGTGAGTCTGTGAGTGAGTGAGTGTGTGAGTGAGTGAGTGAGTCTGTGAGTGAGTGAGTGAGTGAGTGAGTGTGTGAGTGAGTGAGTGAGTGTGCGCCTCTGTGTCTCCCCTCGGCTAATCTTGCATTCTGCTGCAGCAAACATAATGATATTTTTGGGTGCCCATGGCTGCATGCTCAAGAGCCTCTCGTGGTTGTGATGACTCACACTGTCTACAAACAACTTTCACAACTATTTTATACGGCCATTGGCTGCCTGCTGGCTCGTCACTCACTGCTCTCAACCATTTTGGGGTGTTTTCATTCAATCACACAATACAGCAGTGGTCGTAGCAGACCCGTCTTGCCGAGATCTGCTTTCTACTGAGTGAACCTTTTGTAGTTATTGTCTGATTTGTCTTTTTGAGCACATTTAGAAGAAGCTCAAGCTTTGTCTGACTGGGCCTATATTGACAATATGTTAACGTATACTAACAATACCAAGTACCTGTAATAGGACTCACATTTATTGTCTGAGTGCATGCAGTTCTAGTTCTCATTTTGTTGGTGAAAGTCTGAACAGTAACCGTCACATTTACAATTGCATCTGGCCTCTGTTGACAGTTTGTTGAAAAAACTAAATTTGTGAACATGTGTTACTTTTTTGCAGGGCTGCTAAACTGGACTCACAATAGCCCACATCATGTCTTGGTGTTAGCAGCAAGCACCTGGTCTTAACCCAGTTTAAATGTATTTTATCTGCAACAGGTGGACATGCATTCAGTTCATTTCCATGGCCAGATCCTGACCACTCAGAACCACCACACAGACATAATCAGTCTTTTCCCCGGCTCCAGCACTACAGCTGAAATGGTAGCTGACAACCCTGGACACTGGCTGCTGACGTGCACTGTCAATGACCATTTGATGGGTGAGCCGACTTCCTTAATTCTTAATTTGATTCAAGCAAGTCCTTTTGTCACCCAGTTGGATAATGAACAAATTTGTTTAGTATTTCTTTGTGAGTTTTTGTTTTGTGGTTTTGTCCAGCTGGAATGCAGGCTCTGTTTGAGATCAAGAAGTGTTTCCCCATCGTCCACAAGGCCCGGCCACACGGTGAGCTCAGACCGTTCTTCATTGCTGCTGAAGAGGAAGTCTGGGACTACGCTCCTACGCCGCCTACTGATGGGTTGGTTACTGCACACACACACGCACGCACGCACGCACGCACACACACACACACACACACACACACACCTACACACACACACACACACACACACACACACACACACACACACACACACACACACACACACACACACACACACACACACACACACACACACACACTCTCACAGAAATTGTCCAGGCTAATCTTCATGATTCTGTAAGAGACCTGCTAATAATTTGTATTGTGTGTTTGTGTGTGTGTGTGTTTGTGTAGTGAAGCAGATATGTTTGTAACTAGAAGTCAAAACCGTATTGGAAGCCGCTATAAGAAGGTTCGCTATGTGGAATACACGGACATTACCTTCACAACAAAGATGCTACGCAGCCCAGTGGAGCTACACCTTGGAATTCTGGGTAATCCAGGCTGGGCAGGGGTTGGTTGCACTTTTTTTTCCAGAGTCAGCGATGCTCTGGAGGCACAAATAAACTCAAATTAGTACAGCCAAATATGCTTATTACTCAATGAAAAATGCTATATATCGATAGTATGGTATGTAACGAAATATATTATATGTCTTGCTCCCCTTTCTGGTTAAAACTTTCCATACAACATTGGACTGTTTCATCATTGACTAATCTGCAGATTACTTTTTCATTTTTTATTCATCACAACTTCCCAAACATTTTCAAATTGCTTGTTTAGTCCAACCAACTGTCCCAAACAACCAAAGATATTTGGGTTACAACTAAAAACAGCTTTAAAAAAAAATTCTTCTGACCTTCTATAGCTTTGTTATTGTTGAAGGAGGTCTTTGTTCATATTTTGGACAGACTTCGTCAGATCACTTCAACAACAGTTTGCCAGTTCCAACACTAATGTTTGAAATATGTCGGCAGGATTTTGTTAACATGATGAGATATCTCCCAACATAGTGTCATCTAATGGTCCTTTGTCCTAAATGTGTGCTTGTGTGTCCATTTGTGTCCATCCATGTCTCCAGGTCCTGTGCTGCGAGCTGAAGAGAAGGACACTATCAAGGTGGTGTTTAAGAACAAAGCCAGCCGGCCTTACAGTATACAGCCTCATGGTGTTCAGTACAGTATAGAACAGGATGGGACGCTCTATCACAATGAACTGGAAGGTTAATACAAGCACATGCACTCACACTGTTATCAATGTACTAGATTATACTTTAGACACTTTCTTATCTTGTTTTATGTCTCCGTCTTTCCTGCCCTACACTTCTTCTCCTCCTCAGAGTCCCATACAGCAAAGAAACTGCGGGAGTTGAAGAGGGAACCAAGTGAGCTAAAAGCTGGAATATTACAGTGCCAGTCTAAGTTAGCATGCATTAACATCATTATAATATTCCTCTTTCTTTTAATACATTTAGGAGTGGTGACCCCTCCCCCAGCTGCTCTAGTCAGACCTGGAACGTTGCACAGCTATGAATGGACGGTGCCATTGGGTGCTGGTCCAGTCCAAGGGGAGGCTGACTGTCTGACCTATCTGTACTACTCTGGAGTGGACCCTGTTAAAGACACCCACTCTGGACTGGTTGGACCGCTCCTTATCTGTCGTCCTGGATCACTGAAAAAAGGAATACAAGTAAGAAGAGGGCATCACTAAACTTATGTTTGATCAGGTCACATCCCATTAAATCTGGTGTTTCCAGTTATGATTTGGGGGATATTTGCAGTATATGTGGACCTAAATCTGATACATATCTGGCTTGTGGCAAGAAGGCTGGAGAACAGCTTCAATAGAGGTCTGCCATAGAGGGACACAGAAAACTGAAATGACTGAAATGTATTGATGAAATCACAATTAGACACCTTTCCTCCTGATCCTTCTCTCTTCTCCTCATGTAGAAAAACTATAAAAAAGAGTTCCACCTCATGGCCACTGTGTTTGACGAGAACCTGAGCTGGTATCTGGATGAGAACATTATGTCCCTAACCCCTGCTCCCATAGAGCCTCCTTTTAACAAGGAGGACGATGGCTTTATCGAAAGCAACAAGATGCACGGTGTGTAGGCGACGCACACTCACACACTGATCACTGGCAGCTC
This sequence comes from Melanostigma gelatinosum, assembly GCF_949748355.1. NCBI lineage: Eukaryota > Metazoa > Chordata > Actinopteri > Perciformes > Zoarcidae > Melanostigma > Melanostigma gelatinosum. The sequence continues at coordinate 98,679 of NW_027635325.1, forward strand.
AGCTCAGCTTAGCTTTTTCCCTTCATGATTTTATCATTTTTGAGCTAATCACTGTATGTTTTGTTTCTGTGTCTTTCTCTTTTAGCAATCAATGGCTTTGTGTATAGGAACCTCCCAGGCCTGACCATGTGTAAGGGGGATACGGTAACATGGCACGTGTCAGGACTGGGTTCAGAGACGGACATCATCAGCCTTTACTTCCAGGGAAACCGCTTCATCTACCGCCAGAACAGACGAGACACCATCAGCGTCTTCCCTCACATCTCACACACTGTCACTATGGAGCCAGACAGCATGGGTATACATCTCTCTGTCTCTCTCTGTCTCTCTCTCTCTCTCGCTCTCTGTCTCTCTCTCTCTCTCTCTCTGTCTCTCTCTCTCTCGCTCTCTGTCTCTCTCTCTCTCTCTCTGTCTCTCTCTCTCTCGCTCTCTGTCTCTCTCTCTCTCTCTGTCTCTCTCTCTCTCGCTCTCTGTCTCTCTCTCTCTCTCTCTGTCTCTCTCTCTCTCGCTCTCTGTCTCTCTCTCACGCACACATGATTGTACTTCTTACTTGTGAGAACCTTCAGTGACATTGTTACAACTTTGTTTTGATCTCACAATTCAAACAGAATGAGAATATAACGTGTGTGTGTGTGTGTGTGTGTGTGTGTGTGTGTGTGAGAGACCGAATGATTTCAAACATTGGGTGTCTGGGATAATTATTGAGCCGAACGTGTACATTGTGTATTTCTGTACATATGATGATTGTGTTTGTTTCAGGTCAGTTTGAAGTGGTGTCAGCCACAGTGAACCATTACCGTGGTGGGATGAGAGCCAACTACACGGTAGCGAAGTGCAGCATATTTCAGCGTCAGGGTGAGACTATGTTGCGCTCAAAAACCTACTACATCGCTGCCATGGAGATGGACTGGGACTACTCTCCAAACCGTACCTGGGAGGCTGAGATGTTCCGCGGTCATGAGAAGTACAGTACCACCTGCACACACCAATTTTCTTTTTTCCCCTAAGATGTCAAAGTCATGACCCGACCTACTCTGCCTGTGTATGAGGAGATAGCTTGGTTGGGGTTAGGGTAATATCAGGGTAAGCCAATCAGAGGCAGAGTAGGGCGGGTCATGCCTTCGCCATCGTCGGAAAAAAATATCGTCCCCTGCACATGTACAGCATGAAAACAGTTGCTTACAAATATCTGGACTTCTGCGGACAGTTGGCGGCAAAATTGGCCTCCAAAGATTGATGACAGCGGAAACCATGCACTACCTTAACATGCATGCAGTTTATTTTATTATACAAACATTGTATAAAACTTGAAGGATAAGATAAATGTTGATTCCCTGAATATTTCTTACTGTCCACAAATGTCAGAAAAAGACCAAAACCAGCAATGCAATTGATCTGACTAAGAGGTATTGCCTTTTAAGCTTGATGCATCTTAGACCTCAAGTTTTGCCCCAAAACTATTAAAAAACCCATCAATGAGCCATATTGTTGCTGTTGGTGAGATGTTACTTCAGTACAAACACACATTATTTTTGAGTCAATCCCACACACCGGCATGCAGCTGAGCACCAGACATGGAGTAATCCGTATAAAAATGGTGCCCAACAAGTTCTCTGTGTACTCCTGTTTGAGTAAAGTTTTCTTAAAATTCCCAGCTGTTTTAGAAAATGGAGCCTTTTGAAAATGAGATTATTTATTGGAGACGTGTTTATTAAAGGTCTTGCGAAGGAACCAGAGGGGCTGAGAGATGGACTAACACATTGTTGGTTTTGGTGTTTTCATGGGATTTTTTAACAATAAGAAAAATGTACAGTAGAATACCACCAGTCTTATCCTTTAAATCTAACTTTGCACTTTTATAAAACTTCTCTCCTTACTATTTCATTTAACTCTGCTCAGTTATTTATGTCAAGATGAAATAATATTGTACCTAATGTTTTTTGTTGTCTTTAGTGTTTTGTATCTTTTGATAACCAAACAGCAAAACACAGATTCATGCACAAAGACATTTACATGCAAATGGAAGTGAATGCTTAAACACATCCGCATGAGGTGATTGTACCATAAACACACACAACATTTAATCCTCTGCAAAATAAGCCCGTCTCTCTCCCTCCGCAGCCCTGCTTCTGTCTTCCTGGACCAGCAGGGTGGGTTTATCGGCTCCCGTTACAAGAAGGTGGTCTACCGCCAGTTCACCAATAACAAATTCACCAAGCAAGTGGAAAGAGCAGCTGATATAGAACACCTCGGCATCATGGGTAGGCTCTCAGCCAGGGCAGCAGGAATGCACAAACTGTGATTGTAATATAAAAGCCACAAAAACTATGTATGAAACATCTTGGATTTATGTTCCAGCTGGATTGGTCTTGTAATCACAACACTTTCCCGTCTTCCAGGTCCAATGATTCACGCTGATGTGGGAGACAAGGTGACGGTGGTTTTTAAAAACATGGCGTCCAGGCCTTATTCCATCCACGCCCATGGAGTCAAGACAGAAATCCCGGCAGTTCATCTCACCCAACCAGGTAGTGTGTCTACCTGCTTGCAGACCATCAAGAAATATTGGAATTAATCCCAGAATGCAACATTTTAATTGTAGATTTACTTCATTATTATTCTGTAACAAAGTTACAATTTTCTGAGAATACCAAAAGGACTCTGCAAAGGTCCTTCACTTAGCTCTAATATACTTTTTTCACATAGTATAGGATTCAATACCTAGAAACATGTCTTTCCTAGGTGAGACTTACTCCTACCAGTGGTACGTTACAAAGAATACAGGACCAACCACAGAGCAGGAGGAGTGCTTTGTGTCAGCATACTACTCCACTGCTGATGTTACCAAGGTACGCCACACACACACGCACGCACACGCACGCACACGCACGCACACGCACGCACGCACACACACACACACACACACACACACACACACACACACACACACACACACACACACACTTACCTCGCCTCCCTGCCTAACAGGACCTGTCCAGCGGTCTGATTGGTCCGTTGGTGATCTGTCGCCGTAGCTGGGGCAGGTGAGTGTCTCTGCATCATTTCATGCAGCATGTACTGTGTGCGTGTGTGTTTTCAAGGTATGATGAGGCAGGAATGAATTTTTGTTCTGCATCACAAAACAATATTATAAAGTATTTTATAGAGTGCTAATTTACAGCTTTATAAACTGTGTTTCTTTCAGGAGTCTTGGTATGAAAAAGCAAGTGGAAGAGTTCGCGCTGCTTTTCCTGGTTTTTGATGAGAATGAAAGTTGGTAAGTGGAGTCTAACCTTAAAACTAACTATGAACTGTTTAGACCTTTAGTAGTTAAGGTGTCTAATTTAAATGCAAAACTGATTTTGTCCCTTTACTTCATGGTATCTAAAAAAATGTTCTTTTGGTTTTATATTCTGAGGTTTTGAAATTGTCTGAAATGTATGCCGCCACCACCATACAATGGAATTGATTGGAATTTCAATTATGGTAATTAACACTGTCAATTTGAAATACTTACTTTCTGTAAACCCTCTCACAGATAATCAGGATAATCCACACACTTTAATAATGTCAACATTTTCCGTTTAGAGAATTTCATCAGTAGATGGTTCAACAGTGAAGTTTATATGCAATTTTATCGGGTCCCACCTCATATCCTTTTATTATTATTATTATTATTATTATTATTATTATTATTATTATTAATATTATTATTATTATTATTATTATTATTCCAGGTATCTGGATGAAAATATCAGGACCTACATCAGGAACCCTCGCACAAACTTGAAGGATGATGAAACCTTTATAGAGAGCAACAAGATGCATGGTGAGATAAAGATAATCTTTATCAAAATAAACGGCATCATTTTGACCGATGGTATTTGTTTTTACTTTCGATGTCGATCGAAATATTCTTCATGTCTTTCCAATATGTTTGTTTGTGTGCTTTTCTGTATATGCAGCCATCAATGGTTATATGTATGGAAATCGGAATGGTCTAAACATGGAGGTGGGTGATAAGGTGTACTGGTACCTGATGGGAATGGGCAATGATGTGGACATACACACCGCACACTGGCATGGGCACAGTGTGGAATATAAGGTATACAAGACAAACAAACTTGCAAGACATGCCTACACAATCACACATTACGCAAACTAATACACACAAATTCCAACTATTTTTTGCTCTTTCTCTCCAGCTGGGTGGAGGTCCTCATCGTACGGATGTGTATGAGCTGTTTCCAGCAACCTTTCAGGTAAAACCTCAAAACATCCTGACGTGGCATCAACTGATTTAATTTGTCTTATTATATTCACAACTTCAAGGGATCAGTGTCGTAAAAGGTTATTGTTCATCATCCATTGGATTGTAAAATATATTAAAATATTATCTTCTCTTAAAACAGGTTACAAAATTCATATAGACACACCAAATAAGGAATACAGATTAACTTAAAATATTTTTTGCTCACTTTTAAAAAAGGAAATCAGGTAAAAGTATTGTTTTAATTGTGCTGCTGCATATATGATATAAGTGTTCCTTTGCCAATCCTACCATCTTTAACAGCATATATATATATATATATATATATATATATATATATATATATATATATATATATATATATATATATATATATATATATATATAGAACTTAAAATGTTAGAACATTTTGCATCAGTTAGTTGCAGGAAAACTGGATTCTGTCGGTTCAGTGTTGTCAAACATGAATAAAAATGAAACTTGTGACTCACTTGACGTTTCCACCCTCTCCCTGTTCAGACTGTAAAGATGCGTCCTGAGTATCCTGGTTCCTGGCTGCTCCACTGTCACGTCATTGACCACATTAAAGGTGGCATGGAGGCGATGTATACTGTTACTGAGAAAGGTAAGAACACTAATTGGGCAGGGACATGAATTCAGGCTTGGAGAAATGCGAGATAATGAGTATGCTGTGCAAAGAGTGACATGTTTGTTTCTCGTCAACAGCAAAGAAGAAGGGAATCTTTGGCTGAACAGTTGAGAAAAAAGGATAGAAGACAGCCGAGATGAGCTGACATTTTATTTCAGGACCCAATTCATTAAACGCTCTTCATAAAATCATCTTAATGTGAACGGTTACTTGTGCAGATAATTACATCTCAGAATAGACATCACAACTCATAAATAATAAAATGTGCATTTTTAAAATTGTCTATCTGCTTTGATATTTTCCCAAATGACACTGAAGCCTGTAAGAATACTGAAAAAAATAAAGAAAAATGTAAAATGAATGAACAGTTCTATATAACTGGTATGTGTGGCATGTAATGACAGCAGTCGGGCAGCAGGGGGCACTGTCGCCGTAGAGTTGCACTGTGTGCGGAAACTAAAATCATTTGTAACACAAGTGAACATTGTTGTCTTCAGCGATGTAACTCACATAACACATCAGCAGGGGAAACATGTATCCTTTGGAATAACCTTTTGAGTGATTACTGTGAGGTAGGGATGTAGTGTTGCCTTGCGCATGATTTTAGCTGGTGCCCATTGCATCGCAACCAATCATTGTGTTCATACACTCACACACAAACTGCTCAGCTTTATGTCTTTCAGAGCAACACTTAAAAAAACATTTTTATGTTTTAATATTATGTTGTAGGTTATTCCCTAAATACCTGAATAGTCTTTCCAACTTTCCCTAATGAATTTAAGATGGGAGTAACTGACGCTGTTCATTATTAGGGTGATTGGCAACCCAGCAAATACGGCCTATTTAATAGGCTAGTTATGTTGTCGTGGGATTCTTTGTAATAATAGCATCAAAATAGTATTTGTAAAAATAAAAAATTTAGATTTTCTTTCATTCCAACATTATAACTCAAAAACCCTAGTGGGCTGAACAAAATTGACTGAAAAAGCATGCAGTACATGTTCTCTAGAGGTCTCATGCTTGGAGGGGTAAAAGAGAAAACTTAGGACTGAAACAAATGTTAGCCTAATGATGTACGGTTAGGTTTCACAAGCATGTACATGAAAGCCACCGGAAACCTGCAATCAGGATATCAAGTTGTTCATACTTTGACACAAGCAAGGGTTCAGTCTGATCCACCAGTGGATTGCAGTAATATCACTTTAATGCATATTTAGCAACATCAGCAGTCTACGACCTGCAAGGCTGCATCTCTACAGCTACAGACCAGGGTGAAGCAGCTCAGATGTCGCTGATGCATGTGTCTGTCTGTAACTGCTGGGCTATGTCTTTTTGATGCAGTGTGATCATCTGACTTTCTACAAACATTATACACAATAACACTTTAAGTGCACTGGAGGGATGCAGGAGTAACACATGCTCGGCTTGACTTGACCAATATGTTTAGATGAAACTAAGGAAGCAATTCAGAAAAGCAACTGACAGTTCCTCTTTTCATCCAGCTGATGTCACTGCGAACTAGGAAATTTGGATCCACCTCTGACTTTTCAAGATGATGCAACTATAAGCCTTTGACCTTGTCAGTGTCCCACAGAGGAACCTTTGAGAGGGGATCCATTAGGAGCAGTTAGTCCGCAAGTACTGATGAGAAATTGAATGGCTCCAATCTCTCATACACATCTGTGTGCCACGTGTCCTGCAAATCCTGTGAGCGGTGTCTATGATTCCTGGAGTCTAGTGTCACAATGAAAGTGCTCGACAAGGCAGTCTAGAATCCTGGAAGTTAATCCCAAAATAGAAGATGCTATGAATCATTTTAGCATGTCCCAGACTCAGATAAAATCCTCAAATATATTCAAATAAATATGCAGTTTGACAGGCTTGTGAGGAGCCACTTTATTCTGACTTTGCCCCTTTTTCATTGTTCAAAGGGATCTGATATTGTGAGGATCAGCTATCATCACCAAACACACACACATACCAAACACGTAGACGCTCACACACTCACTGAACTGAGAGCAGATCAGTGTCTTAGCAGCCACCTGCAGTGCTCCATTAGCTGACTAGGAAATGGAATTTAAAAGATTCAGACCATGAAATGTGGCCAATAATGCCAGCTCTGATCTAAACCTGTACTGCATCTCAATGATGTGCCAAACTGTTCTGTCATATTCAGCTGGTAAAACTTTGCCTGATACTCGCTCTCACTCGGCTATGGTGACTTTACCCGAGCCATAATATGTTGCTGTTTAAGCCTGCTGAAGGAGACAATTTAAAGCTGCAATTCAGATTTGAAAAGAACAAAATAATAAGTATGAAAGTAATGCTATAGCAACATGCGAGGCTGTGACTTTCAGACAAATGTTACCCAAATAAAACAGGTTTAACCTCTTTACGGTAGCAATGGTAACATATGTTCACAAACACACAGACTGCACTGTCCTACAGGCAAAACAGGTGCATGAATCTAAAGGCAGCTTTAAATACCTGATGCAAACTAACTTTAGGCGGGTGAGAAAAGACAAACAATTTAAGCAGTCAAGTTACATAAAGATCCGATTTTCATTTAACTGTACAATAACTCAGGAACACCATATTCAAGCCAGAGTTGGTCTTGCTCGGGCTCACAGGAAAAATAAATAACAAATCACAAAATAGGAAAAATCCATGGCTTCCTTCACCCCTCTAATCGCATGTCAAGGTTGTCAACACTGCTGGTAGAGACAGGGAGTTCATGTGCAAGTGTTCATGAAAGGAAGTGGACCTTGAAATGTCAAAAAACATTTAGAAAGCAAAGTAAACAAGATGTTACAGTTATCCTGTATCTGGGGCCGGATGTGTAAAGACATGTGTAGACATTTGTGAATTTGTGTTCCGAACGTAGTTTCTTAAAAGTAACTGCTTAGTATTGGCTGTGTAATGTATTTGTTTCACTCATCTAGTCAGTGTTTATTTTTTGGGACTGACCCACTTCAGGACATGTTGAACTTGCATGTCTATAACTCATGTAACCTCAGGCCGGGCGTATCTGACGACCCTTGTATGAACTGTAGTTTCATGCCACTGTCAGTAAAAATGGCAAGACTTGCAGAGATAGGTGAGGATTTTGGGCTGCTGCCTGCTCGTGTGTCTGCAGACCCAACAACATCAAAGAGGCTCAAGGCGGTCTCACATGGTCCACCAAAAAAAGTAAGAAAGGTTGAAGCTTTGGCTCTCAATGTTGGTAATCTTTCATCAGAGTTTGCTCAGATTAAAGAGCTCCTCCTCAATCTCCAGCCTTATAATAGGGAGGCCAGCTCCTCTTAGTGACTCCGCCACAAGGGACTCACCTTGTTTAGAGGATGATGTACTGTCAACAGTTTGTGTGATGATGGGCAGAGCGATAATTGAGATACAGGGCATCTGATGCTTTTTCTCAGGGGTCGGATGGTGGGTCTTTATATGGATCAGAGGCTGGCCATGCCACAAGGAAGCCAGCTATTAGGATGGCTTTAGCATGGCTGGGGCTGGATAAAGCTCCTGTAGGAGCGGCTCCTTTGAGTGCTTCTTTCAGGCAGACGCCATAGCCTTATGCCTTCTCAGTCCCTCCTTCTAAGCCCTGTATTGAAGAGCTCCAGAAGTGCTGGTTAAACCCTAAATTGTTCTCCCATCACACTAGTGGTATCAGTCATCCAGTGCATTTGTTTTAGGAAGAATTAAATAGAACAAGAGTTCTGAATGTAACTATGGGTCCATGAATTCTGGTTGACCGCCAGAGTTGTCTGTCACTCAGAATCTGGGCAAGAAGATTCTGAAGGAACAGAATGCGTGACGACTCGAGGGTCATCCAGAATTCATTGAACCATAGTTACATTTGTAACTCCCATTTTACTTCAACAATATACAAACATTTAGTCAGTTCTGGATTGTACCTTTAGCAGCGGTTCCCAAATTGACCTTTTAAGGTTTCTGTATTCTCATTGTTGTTGTTTTCTTCATTTACCATACTTTGTTATGTGATCTATGTTTTCTTTCTTAATTTACTTGTGTTTGGTTTATTTGGATATTTTTTTCTTGGAGGCAGCTGTGCACTGAGCTCTCAGGGCCACCTAATATACAAAACATATATCCATGTGATCAATTCATCAGTGATCCGTTTGATTGGCAAAATATAGGTACTGCTCCAATCTTCACACATGACCCCCAGATGGCCGGTGGTGCCTGCAGTCGTATCTCTCTCCCACACCAGGCTCTCTGGGCAGATTCGACATCAGCTTAATTAATGATTTGATAACTGCAGAGGTGTTAAAAGGAGCATGGAGACCAGCGTGAATTCCAAATTTCTGTGCACCAATCAGAGTTCAGTCAGGATCACTTTATTTCCATGTTCAGTACATCTGGCAGTATGGCTCTGTTCTGCTGTTCTGGGAGCACCCGTCTTTTGCTGATATAGTGTTGAATATGTGTGTTATAGAGAAATATATAAAATTGTAAACCTCTTAAATTTTAAGAATCTTTGAAGTTAAAATAGTTAAAAACATAAACAAGTTAAAATCAGAAGATGGAGAAGATACATCACCAACATATTACAGTATGCGCAGTATAGGTGCACTAGTAAACTTCAAAACTTCAAACAAAACACCCCCAAATTTTACAGTTTCAGTGTCAGAGACCAAGTGAGAAACCCATCGTGATGCTGGTGACAATCATGACGATGATTCACTTCTGAATAGCCTTCCTGCTTCAAACAAAACCTACCCAAAAAACAAAATTGTTCTTGCCATTTTGCACCACGGAAGAATAAAAGATGCTGTTTCCTCCGGCCAGGCTGGAGGAAACATATTCATGCACTTGTTTCTGTGGAAACAGAGCAGGTCGGGTGTCAGGGGACAGCGTGTGTGATCCCCGTGGCTCTCACGCTGAATATATAAACCCTGTGAAACACACCACATTACTGCCTTGCTTTGTTGAAAAACACCAAACAGCCACCTGTCAGCAAAATAAATAGTATCGGCCAGGTATAAGTTTGGGAAGTCCACGAGTCAATCCATACACCATAGCAGCAGCAGCAGGAGGATGAGCTCTGCACAGTTGTTGTCGGAGGTATTTGTTGAGAGTTAAAAAAGCACAGAACACATGGCCTAACTATAAGCAACTTTGAGTTTGTTCAATACCCATTTCCATTAGGAAATCAGACACCGATGGTGGTGGTGAAGCGGTAAGGAGAGTTAACTGAACATCTGGATGATGGGACGTGGAGCAGGACTTCTGATGAGCTCAGTGGAAGGAACTTTGGCTACTGACGTGATGAAGACTGTTGGTGAACGAGGTGGAGGAGGGTTGCGTCCGTTCGCACTTCAATGGCAACTGACAGCAGAGAAGAGAACAGTCTTTTATCTAAAGTTTTACGGCAATGATATGATTGGCTTCAGGAACATCTGGTTGATTTAACTAGAGCCGATATTCAGCAGACAGAAAAGAAACCGGAGAGTGAGAGACAGAGAGATTTGTGAATGACTCAGAGTCTCCCTGACTGAACTCCTGCTAAGCTTCATTCAAACATGAATCATGCCTTAGTTGCCAAAATGTAATAAAATAGGCATTATGTTTCTTTCAAGATGTATTTCCTGGTTCAAATTAGTTGTTCAGTTATTATTTTTAGGATCCTAATCACCTATTGATGTAATGTTTGGGACTTACCTTGCTCAAATGTCCACATACTTTCTACATTTCTGTTCACACAGAGTGCTTTGATAACTGAAAGATGATTACAGGTCATATATGAGAGTAATTCCTCTCTCTGTTAGCCACACACCAATATCTGCACATACAGTGGAGAGATGAGTTTTACTTTTACAATAGTTAGTGCCATGTCATTACCATGAGACGACATCTTAAAAGTGCTCCAAATATTGATTGAAGCGGTCTCCCTGTTAGAATTCAATCGTGTTGTTACCCAAAACACTCAAGGAAAAGTGACAGTCGGGGGAATTTTAAATCCAGCTGGAATTCTAAAGCTTGTTTTTTCCCTTTCTTCTTTTTTAAGTGCCAGCTGGTCATCTTGTCTAAAATAAGACCGTTCGAGTGGAGTTTAGCACAAGGACATCTATAAGCTCTGAAGCTTCTATTGTCTGTAGTCAACTCTCCTGGTAACAGAAAAACTGAGAAAAACACCTGTGTGATTGAGTGACCTTGGGTTTGTTTGTCGCTGTCAAACTCTGAAACAATATACTGGGGAATCTGGGGACTTTGCTTCTTAAGACTCAAGTTGTTCAGCAACATTCAGCAGCAGCAGATTAAAACTCCCCGGAGGACATCAACATCTACTGCTGTCAGATGTTCCGTCTGTCTTTCGTCTTTCCTCTAAAAGGCTACATGTTGTATATTGTTCAGCCAATTTGAAATGCACCGGCTTCATTAGCAGCCATCAATTTTGACTAAGTGCATGTTTAATAGGCCATTTTTAATATAGGCTGTGCTTGGCATAAGCATCACCTTATATCCACTCTACTCCCCATCAGAATCGGACAGTTTCTCAAGGAACGGCCCCTTTGTTTCAGATAACCTTTCAGCCCACCTTAAAAGTATAAACTCATTGTTGTGAGCTGCTTAGTCACAAAGTCATAAATCATTTCTGTCCTCCGCACTAAGCCTGATCAAACTGAATGGAAACTATTTAATCCAGTGATTAAAAAGGATTGAAAGAACATTGAACTGAGGAAATGTCTATAGAGCTGATTTGGTCAGACTCGAGGTACAGACTGTGTGGGTGGGAGAGCGGCCCGTCGGATAGAAAAACTGCCTCATAACTGATTTCACCCATAGATTGCATGTCCATCAACATCCGTGTGTCTGCGAGTAACACACTGACCCTCAACCACCTAATTTAACCACCTAATGAAGACATTATATCAGCCTCAATTTGTCAGAGAGTCCCTGCAGTGTTAGTTCTCAAGCTAAAACGTGGCTCAGTGGCAGAGCAGGGACGTCCTTCAATCAGAGGATCGGTGGTTCGATCCCCGGCTCCGCTAGTCCATGTCAATGTGTCCTTGGGCAAGACACTTATCCCCAAATTGCTCTGTGTGGGTATTAATGTTAGTTACTTCTGATGGGCAGGTGGCATCTTGCAGGGTATCCCCTGTCATCAGTGTATGAATGGCTGCAAATGGGTGAATGGTGACATGTAATGCAACTTTCCCACACATGCCCCTCTTTGAATATCATTTAGATTCTGTTACTATTGGACCTCCCCATCACCACCATGAGCTAGATACTCCGAGAGGTTTCCATTAACCACATGTTGACTGTACTCCACCACCAAAGATGTAAATAAAGTCTACAAATATTATAACTGATGAAAATATGATTGCAATTTATATCTTATTTAAGTGCAGAATTATAGAAAGTGCAACATTTTGCACAAACGTGTCAGCACTCAAATGTACGCAAGTGTGCGCTGATTCTGTTGTCACCGAAGATCAAATCCCAAATAAGAAACGTTGGTGAATGTCAGTCTTTGTGGGTTTTAAGAAGATATTTCGTCTCTACATCAGGTTGGTGAATCTGTTTTAAAATAGTTTTTTAGCCCAAATAGAGCAGCCAAGCAGAGATATTTGATACTAAATGGTTGTTTTCATTTATCACCTTGTCTTTTTTATTAATTAATTAATTTGACATTTAAATCATTTTGCAGCTGAGGTGGTGGTGAGACACAACACAGAAAAATACTTACCGTACTACGGTTGCTTCACTCTGCTGAAGCTTTCAAGCCTTCTGAAGGTAAATTCAAAGGTTTATCAGAAGCAAAAAACAACTAAATCTTGTGATTGAATTGACCTACTTTTATTTCGGATTAAATAGTCCTCACCGAACTCCAACGAAGACACAAACCATTTATGCTGAAACCATCGCTTGTCACGTTTGAACTACAGTGTTGAACCCTGTAAACATTACATATGACAACAGGCTTGTATTTCCCGAAAACAACTTGAAACTCTGTAACTTTCCGCGATGATTTGTGGTTTAAAAGCCTGAAAGAAAGCACTCCTTTGGAAATCACAGCCTTCTCCTTGTGTCCTTGGTTCATCCCTCAAGGCTCTTCTTTGATTAAAAAGCTATTGTCGCTTTTTTGGGTTGTCCTTGACTCAAGAAAATCTATACTAGAGGATTGTAGTGATTAATAGAGAAGTTAATTTAATCTACAAATCTCTGTATATGCTTTTCATCTTTTTTTGTCTTAGAGAACAAAAATGGGACCTGCCAAAATGACTAATGACTCTCGTGAGTCACGTGACAAATTAGTTGCGTGACTAACGACAAAGTGACAAAATGTCAATGTTTACTTTTAGTTTCATACAGGACACAAACATGGGTCTCCTAGATGAAAGTCCTGTGTTTGTGGACTCTCTTGCTCTTCATACTAAGTGAGTTGCTCTGCCCATCTAATCATGACGGGGGTGGGTTTACATTGGAGTTAGTTGAAAGCACGGTGTGTCTGTTTCAGACGGCAATGGGCACTGACCAACTGCTATTTGACGAGTTGGGAGTGTGAATTGGTTGCACACGCACATGCACACGAAGCATAGCTCGTGAAGAAATTGTGGTAACATATCAAGTGCTGACGTTAATGCCAGCGTCTCACTGTTTTTAGCTGTCAATGTTCGAGCCGAATGTGAAAACATGTCAGTGGTTTCATTGTCGATCAGTAAAATGGACTTTCTGGATCGCTCTCATTAACTCAGTGAGACACCCATTCGCTGTCACTCACCATGCCGGAATATCAGAGAAAATTGGCACCTTTGCCCCGTCCCGATGCAGAGAGAATTTAAATGGTGTGATCAAACATTCATAGACCAGACACAAAGGTGGAGCAGGAGTTTAACATTCACTCCTTGTTCCCGTCGCCGTGCATGCTCAATCCCCGAGGCTGAACACTTTCTTCATTTAAAAAACACAGCATAAGTGGTGATTGTTTTTTAAGCAGATCATCTTCTTTAATTGGAGGCAGTTCTAGCATTTTCAGGATCAAAAGATCCCTGTCAAATTGATGGTGATATCCAGGCATAATTACTCTAAAAAAAAAAAAACGTTGTGAAGATAGTGTCACACCAGTCTCACACCACATCAGATCACATCACATCACTCCTCTGTCTCACACCAGTGGTGATATAATGCTAGTGTGTCTGAAAAATGTAAACAAATATGAATTGTATTTTATTTGATGTGTATTATACCCACATTATTCACACTTCATGTATGAGGCAGTTTCAAAGTGCATGAAAAACATTCGCTACTTCAACACATTCTTTATATCCAAAGAAAGGGTTTAAAAATGAGAGGAACATAAAGCAGAAAAGTTAGAAAGCGTCAAGTTTCTCCACTTCATCCATCTTGATTGTATAAAGCAGTTTGCTTCAGCATTGGTTACATTAAAGCAAACTGTTTTTTCCACAGAACAGTGGCCCAGCAAGTTGAAAACATACAGATTTGTGTGGCCACTCCGCAGTGACAATTTGTATCGATCTTGCTGAATTCGGTAAACAGCGAGCAGAGTTTATGTTTTAAAATCCAGACTACCTCAGAGTCTGATCCTTCTGCAGTTTATTCAGTTTGATTTGATTCACATCTACAAATTGAGTCAATCAAACGATGGTTAGAACAAACAGATCCTGTCACATATTATGTAAAATGCAGTTTTTACATAATGGTGCAGCTGATTTTAACATGTTTACAACATTCATGTTTGGATTTAGAGTTAAACGCCCTGTGCAGTAGCATAGATCAGATGCAGCACAGCAATACTCAACAGATATTTAGAGCTGCATTTAGGGTAATGAAAATCACAGTTGGAAGCAGAGTACATGAACAAGTCAAACTCGTGTTTAATCCAGTTGTCTGATTGTACAAATTCTTTAGATCACAAAACAGCACTCTGAGCATTTTTTTAAATTTCCTTTGGAGGTTTATTAATATGCGGTGCTCATCGTTGTTTCTGGCTGTTTTAAATGGTTCCCATAATCATCAGAGATCGGTAGCTCAGCATTATGAGCTGCAGTGACTCCAAACTGCAGTATCTTAATAGAGATCTCCGCTTGTGCTTGAATACACTCTCAATTCTGTGATTCAACTTTTAATGCAAAGCAAATAGCAACATTCTGAACACTTAATATAATAAAACACAAAACATACAGGTATTCAGAGTAATCTGTAGAATAATTCGTTATAAATGTTACCTTGTATTATTCTGAGCCTACGAAAAATCCATGAGTGGTTTCTAGTAATGTGATGTCATGTACTGTAAGAGACCCAGTTCCCATAATCGGTCTGAGAGAGTAGACAAACCAGATTTATAGTTTTCTCTTCAGACTGAAAATGTTTGGCAAGATGAAAGCAAAGTTTTCATGTATGCTCAGTTGTGTTTTATTTATTTTAATTCGAAGTCCGAACACAACTGAAAAACCTCAAAAATACCTCTAGATGTCTAAATAAGTCAGTTTATAAGTAGTTTATACATTTTCACTGTTGGTCAAATTAAGACACTCAAAAATACAACCTGTGCATACAGCAGTGCCTTGTCATCCAATTTCCTGCATAATCTGTTTCTTTTGAGCATGTAAGCATACCTAATGGTTCAATCTGGATTGAGACTAACTCTATTGTAACTTGTTTAGCCTTCAATATGCACCTTTTCATTACCATACACACCCAGACTCGGCTTGTTGGCCTGACTTACAGTAGACAGTAGCTAACAACAACAACAACAACAACAAAAAGCCCTATCCAACATCTACGCTGCACTGTACATCTAAAAGCAGCCCTGTTGACATGAGGAGGAAGCGCTGTGATGTTTGAAGGTAAGCCACAGCTGGCAATAACTTAACGCCTGTCTGTTCCGTGCTTGTCTCCATAATGAACCCACCTGGTGGACTTACCTGCATGTCAACACATTCAACACATCTGGCTATTGGCATTTCCCACTGGGTTAAGAGCAGGACACGATGGTGAGCGGCACGTAAATCACTGTAGAGGATGTAATCATCATGCAAAGCTGATCGCAAGAACCAGGTTTGCCTGGGGTGGCTAGAGACCACACACACACACACACACACACACACACACACACACACACACACACACACACATGTATCTGACAATCAATGTCTGCTCGTTTATTATTGATGCTCTTCATATCCCCCCATCCATCATTGGCCTGCACTGTATATTATGAAGCTGTCTCATGAAACATAAATGGATGTGGTGGGATTACAATAACATGCCTCTCTGACTTTGTCTCCTACAGTGAATCCTCATTGGTTGAGGGCTGAGCTGCTGCACCTGAATGGGTGGAAATAACTGAATACTAATACAGCATAATATCTGTCAGAGATCTCCAAAAGCCTCTTTAGCACTGAAGATATTAAGATGTGAATCATTCATTTCCCCCAATATAAAAACATAATTGAGACTTCTTTAGGACTTCCATTATTCATGTTCCTGCAAGCTGCGGTCTGATTCCAGATCGGCTGGGAATCCAAAGATCTGTGTAATTACAGTATGAGGAATGGCCGAACGATGCATCAGACAGAAGTGATTTTCCTTCCAAGGTTCTGTGTATTATTTTGCTCTTTGATTCTGCAGCTTTCCCTCCATGTCAGATACCTATAGATCACACAGCTACAGTATTGCTCTGCTATTACACAGCCTTACCTTCAATGGGTTTTCTTTTCAGAATAACAATGGACTCGTGGCTAGATTCCATTTTCCATTGCACCAAGTAAAGGTAAGAATAAAGGGAGTTTATTGTTTCCCACGCAGGCAGTGGGTTTAGCAGGTATTAGTCTAGTCTTATCAGTTGGAGGCACAAAGAGCTGGGGCTCTGGGGTGAGGAGGGGAGCAAACCTTAAGGGCAGCAACATGTGATCCTTCCCATCCTGACATCGTCGTGGGCCTCTGCAAGGAGGGCTGACATAGCAACAGTGGGATCTTTTGCCGTGACTGTGTGGTAAATGAAACGCCTTTAACGTGCTCTGCATCCAAAACTACCCATATGACAGAACTAAAAACAACTCCTTGTTTTTCATGCATTTTCTTACGAAAGTCCAGCAACACGAGGCAATTTCCATTCGTAACAACCATACAGTCTTTTTAAAAGAAACTCCACTCTTCATAGGAAACGAATGAGTCAGGTTTAGTCAACAAAAGTACTTCGTTGGGTTTAGGAAAAGTCACCATTGACTTCTTGTTTCCCACAGGGCACGAACGAGAGGCCGGTTTTTGTTGGACCTATCTGCCTCGCGTCCCACCCGCCCTGAGGGAGTTTTGCGGTGTATATTACATATGAATTGATTTCGTTAGATATCTACAAATTACAGCATCTTTATTCACGTAGATTTAGCTGTGAACGCCGTGTGAGAAAAGCCTGAGGAAAACAACTATGAGTGTTGGAAGGACATGGAGTGTGAACTTTTGTCTCCTTCGCACCTGCTGAAGATGATCCACTGCCACCACAGCTGGTGAAGCAAGGGCCTCAATCAGGGCTTACATGTACATCGTGGTCTATTTTCGCTGGAGCAGCTTGCATCTCTAAAGCATTACACTCACCTGCATATGAATTTGCTATTTAATGAGTAATTATTGACTTTATCTATATGTACTTACATAAAACTAGTTTTCTTGTTTGATTTTATTAATCTTCTCTGAAGTCAGTGATCCAGGATAAGGAACGACTTGGTTTTCCTCCTGCTGATATTCAGGAAAGATAAGACAGGATGTGTACACTAATTAAAACAAGTAAAGCAAAGCAAAGTGGGTTTTTTTTCAAAACTTGTTTTACTTGTTAAACACAAAATAGAACTAAAACACTTTTAGTGGACTTTGGAACAGTGCCGGAGTCGTGCTACATCATGTCACACCCAGATAGGACTTGCATGGCAGTAAAACAACATGCTAATTAAAACACACATCCAATGCTGCTGTTTCCTTGGAGAGGACAATCATTAAACATGTTCAAATTGATTAGACACTGCATTAAAACAATAGAAAGTACGGACCTATGTTTCTGGATTTTTTATATTAGAGACTTCTCTTTCCTCAAAGTAATGGTCCATTCATCATAATCTGTTACCTCCTGCACAAAGGCACAGGTAGAGGGAAATATTGTCAACGTCATCCAAAAAGCTGTCCAGAGTTTCACTGTCTTTTTGATGAATGAGCCAATTTGATGGTCTGCTTGCGTATCAGTTTCTCTCTTGCTGCTGTCTGTCTTTGTTTTTACACGTATGTCTCTATTTTGTTGGTCTGTCTTTCCATCATCCTGCATACTGTCTTGGTGGTTTCCTGCCTGTCTTGTGCTCTGTTTGCATGTCTGCCCATACGTCTGTCTTTGTCTCCCAAAAGAACAAGATCCCATGTCAAAGGAAATCACTTTGACAGGCAGACAGCTTTGAAATCCTCCGATCGACCCTCCTCTGCGTCTCCTTACTGCTGACCTTTCACATCTACAGTATCAGCACTTATTCTGTCACAACAGCATTTTTACCCTGCATCCTGTTTGGTTTTGTGTCAGAAAGATAAGAAAGAGGGAAAGAGACAAAAGCTACAAAGACACTACTTCAGCCCTTAACCAGAATTCATGGCTGCGGTTGGATAAGTAGACCTGAGACAGACGAGCCTCCAAATGGAGGGGAGATGGGGGCAGGTTCCTGCTGAACAGCCCTTTTCTGGATGAATACATTTGATCTGAGGGCTTATTTCATTCATGTCCTGAATCCTGGACACTCTAATAGGAAGTGTCACAACTGTCCTACACCTGAATGGACCAGTCGTTTTGGGTGCTGCAGCTAACGCAGCTCCTCAGAACTACTGTCATTCAACAGTTTTTGAAAAAAATGAAGATAGAAAAGATATCTAGAAAAAGAAACCCTCCACAATCTTTCTACTGGAAATTGTAATAACTTTGTCCTGAACCTACTTTTTAACAGAAGGCAATTCATGACGCTTTGGAGGTTTACTGTTTTAATATCCAGTCAGTTGTCTGTGGTTATTACTGGCCACCCACCTTGTTATATTTTTTTAAAATTTCAAGTGCTGTGAGAGTTAAAAACTTTACAAGAACTAAAAGGAATAATACTTTTCAACATCTTAGCTAGCTAGCACGAAGTGTACACCCTTGCACCATTCAAATCAACCGATGGGATGCTTATAGGGGCCCTAGCCATCAGGCCCACCTCACGACCGGAAAGTTCAGGTTAAACGCGTGCACACAATACACACATGGTTTGTCGGTCCAGAGCCAAAAGTGCGGTAAGGCCAGTTCTGCTGTGCCCCACGAAGCAGAAACGGGCGAGCAGCTTCAGGCAGAAAGACAAGGTTACACACATTACAAAGCAATATGTAGTGATGATGAAAGATTGCAAAAAATGTCATGAAGTAGACGAAGTTTGCCATTATTGTATCTGAAATAGAGAAAAGCTTATAACTTCCTTATACTTCATTATAACTTAAACTTCATTATAAGTCATAAGCTTCATTATAAGCTACATTTAGGCATGAACATTCTTAAAGAACATTAATATTACCACCAGTCCTTCGTGACCAACCAACATCTCTTACTGCCCTCTCCATTCAAAGCAGTCCAGAACCTCAACAGCAATCCTCTGTGCCAGGACATGCTCTGCAACAGCATTATGATTGTTGTATCTGCATTCAGTCTGTATACTTTATTACTCCGTCGATCAAGAGGATAGTCAGCAGAGATCCCAGAAGTATTAACTCTGTAACAAAACAATCTGATGAAAACCTGTCAATCTTTCTGCCTGATTCATGCTAAATACATATTTTAGTCATGTTCATGTTGAGAGGCATTTACAGTATTGTTCACCACAGTCAGGGGCTGCAACTCAGGGAGAAGTGTTCACAGAATGGTCATGCTGTTTCGGTGATTCTGTCGGTGACACCTCGAGGCATCCTAATCGCTCAGCGTGCCTGTGCATGGGCTTTCCTGGCTTCTGGCTAAAAATATGATGAAATAGCCGGTGGATGCAATTACAAGGAAGTCAAAAGGCTTGTGCTGAACAAAGCAATATCAAGTATGTGGAGTAAAAGAGGTTGAGCGAATGTGAGAGGCTGCCGGTTTGACTGCAAGGCAAGTCTTTGCAATTTCATATGGATAGATTCCCAGGAACTTAAACACAACTGATGAATATTTTACTTTTCAATTTCTTGAAATGTCTTGTCTCAAATGTCATGGCCCTGTTGAGCTTTCTGTAGGGAGATGTCTACCAATGATCATGCACTCTAATTATAAGCAAGTCAAGTCTATTTTACTGGACCACTTAAAAGTCACATGTTAAATTCAAGCAGGTGAACCAAGTTTTGACGCCATATTTATTTATTTGATGACTCATTCATTTCAGTGTTAAACATACAGTACGGAAATGTGTTTTATGTTTTATGTATTTATCATGAACTGTTTAAAATGGTCTAGTTAAATGTATGGATGCTTTTACTTCCAAATTTGCAAAGGAAGTAACGTGCTTTATTAGAATCCTTTGGTTTTTGTCATTAGGTTTAATTATATGTCGATGCGAGGTGTCATGTGCAGAAGGCATTTGCTTTAAAAAAAAATGTTTTTCTTACATTTGCGAGTCAATTGTTTGTTTCAAGTATTGGAACTATTAATTAACACAGTAGCTACAACATTTAACTATCAAAATAACATAAACTATCAAATAACATTTAACTATCAAAAACAGTCAGCACAGTGCAGGAAATAGAAACATATTTGAAATGTACAATAAGATATGGAATATAGGATATGGAATAAAGTGCACACAAAAACAGATAACAGGACCGTAAACCAAGTGAAGTGTATGAATGTTAAAAGTGACGAGTGTGTTTAAATAGAGAGACAGGGATGTGCGGGGGAGAGACCAGAAGGAAAGAGACCAGAAGGAAATTGTCCTGGGGATGCCAGAGTCAGTGGGGGACCCGGGCTCTGTTAATGAGCCCGACTGCCGACGGGAAGAAACAGTTTGTGTGGCGTGAGGTCTT
This sequence comes from Melanostigma gelatinosum, assembly GCF_949748355.1. Taxonomy (NCBI): domain Eukaryota; kingdom Metazoa; phylum Chordata; class Actinopteri; order Perciformes; family Zoarcidae; genus Melanostigma; species Melanostigma gelatinosum. Next base: position 119,627 of record NW_027635325.1, read on the forward strand.
AGTTCTGATGGACCGCAGCCTCCTGCCAGATGGAAGGGGCACAAATAGATCATGTCCAGGGTGGGAGGGGTCGGCAACAATCTTTCGTGCTCGCTTCATGGTTCTTAATGTGAACAAGTCTTGGAGGGAATGCAGATTGCAGCCAATCACCTTCTCAGCAGAGCGGATGATGCGCTGCAGTCTGCCCTTGTCCTTTGCAGTGGCTGCAGCGTACCAGACCGTGATGGAGGAGCAGAGGATGGATTCGATGATGGCTCTGTAGAAATGCACCAACATTGTCTTTGGCAGGTTGAATTTCTTCAGCTGCCTCAGGAAGTACATCCTCTGCTGAGCCTTCTTGGTGATGGAGCTGATGTTCAGCTCCCACTTGAGGTCCTGGGTTATGATGGAGCCCAGGAAGCGGAAGGACTCCACCACGTCGACGGGGGAGTCACCCACAGTGATAGGGGCTGGTGGGGCTGCGTTCTTCCTAAAATCCACAACCATCTCCACTGTCTTTAGAGCGTTGAGCTCTAGGTTGTTCAACCTGCACCAGGTCACCAGATGGTCAGTCTCCCACCTGTAGGCGGACTCATCCCCACCAGAGATGAGTCCAATGAGGGTAGTGTCATCCGCGAACTTCAGGAGCTTGACGGACTGGTGACTGGAGGCGCAGCTGTTGGTGTACAGGGAGAAGAGAAGAGGGGAAGAACGCAGCCTTGGGGGGAGCCGGTGCTGATGGTCCTGGAGGCTGAGACGTGTTTTCCCAGCTTGACGTGCTGCTTCCTGTCGGACAGGAAGTCTGTGATCCACTTGCAGGTGGAGTCGGGCACGTGCAGCTGGGAGAGCTTGTCATGCAGCAGAGACGGGATGATGGTTGATGATTGAAAGCAGAGCTGAAGTCCACAAACAGGATCCTGGCGTAGGTTCCTGGGGAGTCCAGATGCTGGAGGGTGAAGTGATGGGCCAAGTTGACTGCGTCATCCACAGATCTGTTGGCTCTATAGGCGAACTGCAGGGGGTCCAGGAGTGGGTCGGTGAGGGTTTTTAGGTGGGACAGGACAAGGCGTTCAAAGGACTTCATGACCACAGAGGTCAGGGCGACGGGCCTGTAGTCATTGAGTCCTGTGATTGTTGTGAAAAATAAAGTTATCTCCCACACTCAGAGCGGATTTAAGAGGATAATGAAAGCTCTCACGAGGCGTTATAGTTATATTAAAAGCAATAGGTTTATTTATCAACAGAGTTATTCAGCCCTGCAGTAATACGTGCACGGGTCACTAATAGCTTCGCTCGCAGAGCTCCACCATTTAGACACGCTTCAACATAGCAGCGTAATCATTTATATAGGGTCCCTCCTCTAGAGGCCCATTGGTTCAAGTCAAAGTTGCAGGCTGAGCATGTTTTTACATGTATTCAACCTGGTTGGGACCTGAGCATATCCGCCCACACTGGCCCGTCCCAGAAGGTGTAGTCATCTGTCAGTGCGTATGAGATGTTGTCGGCTGTGGGGGCAAGGAGAATGGGCACTGCTAGGGCGCTGTCTCTTTCCTGTCTCACTCCTCTATTATTCTACCTTATCTAAAAATGGCAGCCTATCCCTTTGTGACGCAGTTAAAGTTATCAATCTCCCACTGGCTTCTCCCTTGCCCTAGCGTGTACTGTGTGTATTGCGTGAGTGATTATTAAATCTGCATAAACTAATGATTATTAAATCTGCATAAACTAATGATTATTAAATCTGCATAACCTAGTGGCTATCAAAACTGCAAATAAGCTAATTTTCTCAACATGATCCTTGGTTTTTTTAGGGACAGGGATGATGGTGGAGACCTTGAAGCAGGCTGGTACGTGGCATGTCTCCAGGGAGGTGTTGAAAATGTCTGTAAACACCGGAGACAGCTGATCAGCACAATGCTTTAGGGTGGAGGGGGAGACAGAGTCCGGGCCGGCTGCTTTGCGGGGGTTCTGTTTTTTAAAAAGCCTGTTTACCAGGCTTGATGAGGAGCATCTTCCTCTCGCTCTGTACCGGTCTTAAAGATATAAAGTACAATCATTTGTCTTGACAAGCATCCTCCTAGAATTGCCCTTGAGTCAAAAATTGATTCCCTTCCAGTCATGGGATGTTAATGTGTATCTTATGACTTGGACTGGCTATATGTAAGAAAAACATCTACTCAGGATAAGAAGCATAATGCTGGGATGAATAAGTATTAAAGATCAATATTGTAATCACACACACTTTGTCTCAGCCAGGTTTTCTATTGAGCTTTTTAAAATCTTAGTGGGACGAAGATTAATTAAATAAAGGATTAAATGTGCTATGTGTAAGATCTTGCCACATGCTCCAAACAAATATGGGTCAGTTTCACCTTTACCACTGTCTGTTAGTGCTGCCCACGGGGAGTTGGGGCAGTCGGCCGGGATCAGACCCCAAAAGCCAGGTGACTTTGCCTGGAAGAGAGTGGAGACAGCTCTGGCGGGGCAGCTCTACTTTTTCGTCCTCTCATGTTGGACTGAGGGCAGACCGGATGCTCAAGAGACTGAATGCTCATTTTAGTCGATTTCTGCAACGTAATACATAGACGTCTTCACTGTTACTTCTTCACATAGTTGATAATGTTTGTCAATAACAATAACAATGATCCATAGAAACTTGTGAGCAACATTTTACACAGTTTGTGAATTATTTTACAACTGTATGATTATAAATACTATATTTCAAAATATCCCTCCTCTATGCAAAGCTCTCTAAGTTTTACTGTACTTGACCCTCAGTAAATAATCAATGCTAACAATTTGATATTCAAGGAGGGATTTGGTAATCCTTAAATTATTATAGTGGCATCAAACATACTAAGCCAAATTCCGAAAAGTGCTAACGGACAAAATCTATTCTGAATCCAAAGTTACAGGTCAGATATGCTGCTGGTTCACACAACAGGAGTTTGGTGAGAGTATATTACCACAGCAGCCGACATCGGACACACCGGAAGCCTGAAGTGAGCTCTGAGGCAGACTGGCACACAGGCTTCCTGCCCCCTGGTAGCATTGAAGACTGGCCGACCATCTTTACACTCTGCTGACGGCAGCCACTCAAGCTCCAGAGGAACAAGTCCTCCGGGCCGCGCTGGCTTGCCCCACAAAGAGACACCTATCACCATGCAGGGCTTAAGAGCACGACTGAGTCTTCCCCATAGTCCAAACGCCCACCGTCAGCATTGGCTCCGAGAAGCCAGGGCTACTACCTGGGTAACTCCGTAGTCTTCCCAGAATGCAGTTCTTAAGACAGGGGTGTCAAACTCAAAGCCCACGGGCCGGAGCCCGCGGGCCTCGAGTACCCCTGTCTTATCATCAGCGCCATGCTTTGTCGTCGGACGCAGCATGCTGACTGTGCAGATGCTATGACCAGTGGTTTTTCCGCGGCCTGCCTCAGAGCTTTCCAGGTGTCTTCTGTGGAGTTGTTGAAGACAGTAGGGGCAGGCTGAAGATCGAGATGATGGCATGTGGAGTGGGACTGCCCTCAGTGGAAGAAACCTTGAGCACCGATGTGATGATGAATGGGGAGGAGGGTCACATCGGTTTCTACTGAAATGACAGCTGACTGCACAGAAGAGAACAGGTCTTTAAAGTTTGACAGGAAATATATGATTGGCTGAGGGAGGCCGTGGCGAAATCGCCCACTGTCAGCTGATAGAGTAGGAGCCAGAGAGCGAGAGCCAGAGAGATGAGTGAGTGAATGAGAGCATAACAAGACTGTCCTAATGTAGGAAGTTAGAGTAAATCCTCAAACTTTACATACCGGTAGTGATAGTATTTATAATCATACAGTTGTAAATTAATTCTTTCAAAATATCACTCCTCTGAGCAAAGCTCTAAGTTTTACTGTACTTGACCCTCAGTAAAAAATCAATGCTAACAATTTGATATTCAAGGAGGGATTTGGTAATCCTTAAATGATTATAGTGGCACCAAACATACTAAGCCAAATTAAGAAAAGTGCGAATGGACAAAATCTATTCTGAATCCAAAGTTACAGGTCAGATATGCTGCTGGTTCACACGACAGGAGTTTGGTGAGAGTATATTACCCCATCATCGTACATCGGACACCGGAAGTACCCAAACGCATGTTGGCACATGATTTGAAGACTGGCCATCCCCTTGTTTGATACTACTGAAACAGCAGCCCAACACAGTGACATGTCACCGTTCAGGACTCTCACTCAGGAGATACGTGACTGCCTCTCCCCGACAGTACACGCTCACTGTCACGATCAGGGCAACCAGGGAAGTTACTCTTGCATGTGTCACAACTACGTTAGAGGCAAGACCAGTGTCCAGATATAACAATGATCCATAGAAACTTGTGAGCAACATTTTACACAGTTTGTGAATTATTTTACAACTGTATGATTATAAATACTATATTTCAAAATATCCCTCCTCTATGCAAAGCTCTCTAAGTTTTACTGTACTTGACCCTCAGTAAATAATCAATGCTAACAATTTGATATTCAAGGAGGGATTTGGTAATCCTTAAATTATTATAGTGGCATCAAACATACTAAGCCAAATTCCGAAAAGTGCTAACGGACAAAATCTATTCTGAATCCAAAGTTACAGGTCAGATATGCTGCTGGTTCACACAACAGGAGTTTGGTGAGAGTATATTACCACAGCAGCCGACATCGGACACACCGGAAGCCTGAAGTGAGCTCTGAGGCAGACTGGCACACAGGCTTCCTGCCCCCTGGTAGCATTGAAGACTGGCCGACCATCTTTACACTCTGCTGACGGCAGCCACTCAAGCTCCAGAGGAACAAGTCCTCCGGGCCGCGCTGGCTTGCCCCACAAAGAGACACCTATCACCATGCAGGGCTTAAGAGCACGACTGAGTCTTCCCCATAGTCCAAACGCCCACCGTCAGCATTGGCTCCGAGAAGCCAGGGCTACTACCTGGGTAACTCCGTAGTCTTCCCAGAATGCAGTTCTTAAGACAGGGGTGTCAAACTCAAAGCCCACGGGCCGGAGCCCGCGGGCCTCGAGTACCCCTGTCTTATCATCAGCGCCATGCTTTGTCGTCGGACGCAGCATGCTGACTGTGCAGATGCTATGACCAGTGGTTTTTCCGCGGCCTGCCTCAGAGCTTTCCAGGTGTCTTCTGTGGAGTTGTTGAAGACAGTAGGGGCAGGCTGAAGATCGAGATGATGGCATGTGGAGTGGGACTGCCCTCAGTGGAAGAAACCTTGAGCACCGATGTGATGATGAATGGGGAGGAGGGTCACATCGGTTTCTACTGAAATGACAGCTGACTGCACAGAAGAGAACAGGTCTTTAAAGTTTGACAGGAAATATATGATTGGCTGAGGGAGGCCGTGGCGAAATCGCCCACTGTCAGCTGATAGAGTAGGAGCCAGAGAGCGAGAGCCAGAGAGATGAGTGAGTGAATGAGAGCATAACAAGACTGTCCTAATGTAGGAAGTTAGAGTAAATCCTCAAACTTTACATACCGGTAGTGATAGTATTTATAATCATACAGTTGTAAATTAATTCTTTCAAAAGATCACTCCTCTGAGCAAAGCTCTAAGTTTTACTGTACTTGACCCTCAGTAAAAAATCAATGCTAACAATTTGATATTCAAGGAGGGATTTGGTAATCCTTAAATGATTATAGTGGCACCAAACATACTAAGCCAAATTAAGAAAAGTGCGAATGGACAAAATCTATTCTGAATCCAAAGTTACAGGTCAGATATTCTGCTGGTTCACACGACAGGAGTTTGGTGAGAGTATATTACCCCATCATCGTACATCGGACACCGGAAGTACCCAAACGCATGTTGGCACATGATTTGAAGACTGGCCATCCCCTTGTTTGATACTACTGAAACAGCAGCCCAACACAGTGACATGTCACCGTTCAGGACTCTCACTCAGGAGATACGTGACTGCCTCTCCCCGACAGTACACGCTCACTGTCACGATCAGGGCAACCAGGGAAGTTACTCTTGCATGTGTCACAACTACGTTAGAGGCAAGACCAGTGTCCAGATATAACAATGATCCATAGAAACTTGTGAGCAACATTTTACACAGTTTGTGAATTATTTTACAACTGTATGATTATAAATACTATATTTCAAAATATCCCTCCTCTATGCAAAGCTCTCTAAGTTTTACTGTACTTGACCCTCAGTAAATAATCAATGCTAACAATTTGATATTCAAGGAGGGATTTGGTAATCCTTAAATTATTATAGTGGCATCAAACATACTAAGCCAAATTCCGAAAAGTGCTAACGGACAAAATCTATTCTGAATCCAAAGTTACAGGTCAGATATGCTGCTGGTTCATGTTATGGAAGAATTTTTACCTCATAACAAAGGGGAGGCCGGAGCCAGCCATGTGGCCGGCTTGTGCCGTCGACACACACGCTGCAATAATAACGCTACCAAAACTGGTTTACAATTATAAGGAATTTAATTCCACTGATGTAAGCACGATTACAGTTATACATGGAGTGTACACTCCTATGACATATTAAAACAATAAAACCCCATTTGCAAAAAACCTCGCTCGGCTCCTCCGGTTAACCACATCTGTCGTCCGGGAGCCTCCAGGTGAGACAGAGCGAGGAAAAAGACTTTGAATTACCCCTCCCACCCCTGTTTGACACACCTCCCCTTCCGTCTATCTCAATTGCTATTGGCTAACTTCCAGGTGCGTATTCACTTGTCTGGCCCTGTGTTTACTATCACATTCAATGACTGTCAGTTACGTTTTAATCCCATCTATAATAATCCTTCAAAATAAAAGTTTATACTTCTGCAACTTGGCAGATGTTTCATGCTTCTGCATGTTTGTTTATGCTTATGTTTATCTTAATTATGCATTCTCAAAACCCTTATGATTATGACTAACTATGAATTATTAATTATGAATTATTAGACACTTTTATTATATCTACTAACTACAGTTTTTTACTCAAATTTCTTACAATTCCCCCCTAACTCACAGTTCACTGTGAGTTAGCTACTCAAATGTAGTTAGTTATGCAAATGTCCCTGGAGACCTCCCCCCTACTCAATCCAGGGAGAGGCTCCCTATCTATCTAAACAGAGGCAAAGAATTCATGCACACAGATATCATTTCAAGTATTTCTGTTCAGTTCGTTTCAAGATAGAGTGCGTTGAGAGTCACTGCCTTCCACGTCTTGGGGCTGGCAGGATCAGGATACAGTCTGTAGGCTAGAGAACACATACTGAGAAGCCTTGACTGTTCTTTTACACGTGACAAAATTACATTTCTTAATCTTTTCCACCCTAAAATCCCTTTATAACCCAATTAAACAAAAAATTTAATCTCCAAATACTCATCCAAAACAATCCGTCTATTTTCCAAACTTCCAACATCTCACTGGATGTTTTAGAAGTCCATCTGGATGGTCAGGAACCGCTCGTGAAGTCCCTCTGGTGGCCTCATCTAGACTGTGGCCATCAGAAGCTCCAATTCGTCCTCATCCTCGTCACATAACTGGTTGCCTGGACTGGTGTCTGGCTCATCGGTGAAGCAACAAACCCCTGTAGAGGTCCACGGATGCACGGGAACCCCCATCCACAGACAACTAGGCGGTCTATGATGACAGCACACAGAATAATTACGATTGCCAAAAATGTATGTTTTCACAGGCCAAGCATACTTCCCAACCAGTCGGTGAACGGATCAGTGACACCAGAGTTGTCTGCTAGCTCTTGGCTGAGTGCTGTCAGTCCCTCCAGAGCCCTGGTCACCGATCCATCAGGAGCTGTGTTATTTGGAATGAAAGTGCAGCACGCAGACCCAAACATCTGGCACACGCCACTTTTCTCTGCTAAATCATATCTAATGCCATTCTGTTCTGCAAGGTCATTAAACTAGTCTTCGCCAGCTGTGCATGCAGTCCTGATATGGCGTCACTGGTGAAGTTTACTAAACGCTGTTGGTTATAGTAAATGTAGTTGATCCAATCGACATTTTTATTAATCATCACCCTCTGAGAGAAAACAGATTCTAAATCTGCTGCTATTTGATTTCTGGCTTGAAAGTCATTAGACACCCCCCTTGGCAGTCTTATGACATCTTATGTACACTTGGTCATCAAAGGCCCCCTTCGGGCCACCGGCATCTCTTTTGGATCTTCTGTTAGCATGTGGGCGTGGAGAGATGAGTTCTCCATAAGTTGCATCAGTGACAGGCAAGATATAGAATGACAATATAAGTTGCACCAACGCACCTGTCCAATCTTTAGGCAGGATTGGATGTATGGTTCTTCCTCCACACCATCACCATAAATCAGCTCTAGGTGCTGTCTGTCTTAACACACTGTTATATAGATAGTCGCTAGCGTTGTGACTGTTGCTACAATTTGCTTCAATAATACTGCCTACATTGGGCCCCATAGCTGTATCTGAGGCTATACAATCAAATGGACCCTCTGTAACCTTGAACAGAGGTGGGGTATTATATTATACAGGTGGGTAATGCCAGTGTAGCCTCTGACAAGTGTGATGGAGGGGCAACGTGTCATCAGTAAACAGAGTTAAAATATAACTAAATTCAGGACTTATGAGTCTGAATCTTGAAGGAACTGGTGTTGCTAGGGGTTGCTCGGTCCTGAACACACAATACAATCTGTACTACTGACTTGAAGCCGTATATTGTACCCACCATAAATTCCCATCTGCCATTCCAGTTTCCACCCCTTACCTCATTCTCTGCGTCAGTCGTATGTCGAACTTGGTCTTTTTACAGGCTTAACAATAATCCTAATGAGCCCTTGTGGGGCAGGACTATCAGTAGCCTTTCCCTGTACTACGTAAAGTCCTCCGTCAGTCAATTTAGGTAAGTCTTAAAGGATTACATCTACCCACCCCCTTTGTACACATCACAGGCATAATATGATAACAGCTTCCCATACTTATGTGTGGCAGGCCCACACTCGTCAGTTATGATGCACACGGTTTTGGTCATCCACCCGCAGGCGTGTTCATACTTGGGACTGGAAACTTCTTCACAGAAGTCGAACTGGACCGTTGATGTTGTACCTTCTTTGAACATAAGAGTGAGAGTTACATTTTCATAGGTGAGTGTCGTCAGAGAAGCCTCTCTACGTGGTCTAAGATCGGTTTGATTAGCTACTGAGGCTAAATGTCGAATCCTGATGTAGTCATGCATGTGATCTGGTTCCTGTCTGTGGTTAATTTCACATACTAAGAACTAAGAACTCAGGAATAAAATAAATACAGACTTCCATAACCCACTGACCCTAGAGTCTCCTACTGGACGCCCTCGCTTAAACTGTGGGGGAAACGTCATCTTCAGTACTGTCTAACCCCTCTTTTGAGGTGTCTTTGGCTTCAAATTTTCCTGTCTGATGTTCACTCCTGTCTCTGCGAGTGTCACACTCGTTACCTTCGCTGCTGCACAGTGAGTGAGGTGGTGTCAAGTAGCTCTAGTTTTACCTTTCACCTTGGTTCACTCCACTTGCGTTTGTGGACTTTTATCCACACCAGACTGCCTGGTGACACATCAGCCTGCTTCCTTTCGTCAGCTGCTGCTTCTGCGTTTGTCACCTGAGGAAACAACACTCGGCTCATGTTAGTTAGAGCTCCCGTATATTTCTCAATTTCTAGAGTTAGCAAGTCTAGTTGTGGTTTATCATGACGTTATTAAATCTCAAAAATTGTGAGTAGCACCTTTACTGAGAACTATTCTAAATGTGGATCTACAAAAAATGTTTGACACCTTACCATAAATGTTTGACACCTTACCATATCCCCCCTTCACCTCGATATCTCTGCTGTAAGGGATCACATGGCAACCATCTATGTATCTTGGCTATACATTGAACCTCCCCATGGTCCTGGTGACAGCATGGGCATCTGTTGATGTCTCATGGGAGGAGGTCCAGCTGGACCTGGTCGTAGGTACTGCTGATGTTGTGGTGGGAACGGAGCATGTTGTGGTGGTGCACTGATCTGTCTTCCTCTCCTTTTATGTGGACAATCCCTCACCCAATGACCCTCTCTCCCACATACGTAGCACTTCCCTCTACCTACAGGTCTTTCATAACCTCCTCTGTAGTTACCTCTCCCTCTGTTAGATGCTCGTGCACGTCCTCTGCCTCTGTAATGTGGTGGAGGTTGGTAGTACACCACTGTGTGGGCTGGTACTGCTGGATTTGGTTGGTATGAGGTCGGGGGTGCAGCTGGATATTGGGGCTGTTGTGGGGCCTGAGCCTTGGCTACGGCCATCTGTTTCTTGGCCAGATGTTTTCTAGTTATTTCTCTGTCGGCCGCCGCTATTTGAAGTTTCAGCAGCCGCCGCGTCATTCTCTCCAGATCTTCCTGTCCTCTTGTCTCCTCAGTTAGATGTCTCTGGTTGTAGTGAGTTAGGTGTTCCCTCCACATGGCATCTTCCATGTTGCTCAAGCCTACCACTCCTCCCAGCGCTGTCTGTACTGGTAGGGGCAGGCCCTTCTGCACAGTGTGTCGCCATACTACAGTGGTGGCTTCATTGCCGTCATGTCTCCCCCCTGTGGCCTCATGCCACTCTTCTTCAGCTCTTTTTAGATACCGATGCAGCTCTTCTTCTGGTTTTAGCTTCAATCCACTGAGGGAAGTCATGTTTGGCTTCGTGGGCCAGATGCTTCTCATAGTTTCCCAGTAGATTCCTCGGAAGTTGTCGAATGGGGTCTGGTCCACTCTGCGGGCCGTTCCCGTTCCTGCTTCTAGGGCATTTAACTTAATTGTCCCCTCTGTGCGGATAATCATGGCCCGTATGTCTCCCAGTGCCAATTTATCCGCTGCCGTGAGTTTTTCAAAGAGACGGATCCAAGGGCTGGCTCCTCCTCCCAGCGGTGGCAGTGCCTTCTCCAGTGTGTCCATGTCTCGATGTCCCCATGGCACATACTCCGCTTGTCCGTTGTATTTCACCAGCAAGGGGTACTGTTGGGTCTGGGCTAATGGTGGCATCTCACCTTTTACAGGATAAAGACGTTCTCGACAGCGTTCTGGTGCCTTCCTTTTCCTGTTGAACCGTCTGGGAAGTGGACAACCTCCGGCTGCTCCACTTACCTCTTCTCTTCTGTCCTCATCAGTGTCGTCAAGGGTGTCATCATCACTTGTGGCTGCTCTCTGTCTGTTTCTGGGTTTTGGGAACACATAACCGTCTGTCTTATACTCACCACTCCCCATCTTCCACTCCCGTTTTATCTTTTTTCCTCTGCACCCCATTTGACCTGCTTCGTCCTGGCAGCCCCCTGGAGTCTCCACGTCCATGTCCCCCCTTTATTCTGTACACAGGTGCCCGGAACTGCGTTGTTCCTGTAGTCAGTAAAGTGAGTCCGAGTGTGGAATCTCCCCCCTTGACAACTCAGATTGTGGGGGAACAGAGAAACAGAGACAGCAGCAGTATATTTTGTCCAATAAATGCTCTAAATGTGCTGTGCAGTGAATCAGCCTGCATGTGACATTCTAAACACTTTAGCATAATAGTTAACGTAACTTGCTGTAACTTTCTAAATCCTTCAATCGCATGTGTTATGTGGGTGTGCGTGGTGTTTGTCTAGTTTCTAATGTGTGTGTTAAATGTACACACTTGTCATTGAAGCCAAAGTCAACTCACCCTCTGTGCTGTATGGTGTGTGGCCGCTGACTCCAAAACTGGGATCCGCTGCTCCACTTCCCAGATCTGGACCCACTCAACCATGCACCTTGACTAAAACAAACACAGAACTGCCAAAAGTTCAGCAGTAAATGTTAGCATACGTCTGTAGTGTAAGAGAGGTCAACGATCTCTCAAATATGTTGCGCCGTCCGTGTCAAAATTGATTCTTAGGAACTATGTAAAATAGTAAATGTACCAAAATTAGTCAATACTGGATATGTGAAGGAATCTCGAATCCAAAATTGAAGCTGGAATTCCGAAATCAAACTCAACATCTAAATCAGAATCACAATCACAATCCAGTTCCAAATCAGAATTCGAAAGGTTTAAAATTGGAAGTAAAATGAAATTAAAAAACAATGAATAATTAATCAATTAAATATTAAATTCAACTTTAAAAATCAATAACTGTGTTCAAAGATATTCAATCAGAAATACCAATGTAAGTCAAACTGTTGAACTGCACTTACACTCTGGTCTGCACAATACTGAGTCACAATTAAGTTCAAGAATTGAAGAAACACAACTGAAACCATTAATCTTTGTTAAAATGCTGAACTAAAACCAAAGTCAACGACTAAAGTTATAATGCTTAATTAAAACTAAGGTCAGGATATGAGCTCACAGCTCTTAGACAATGAATCTCTGAAAATTCAGATTCTAAACACTTCTTTACGGTTACCTGCAGTTAGTCCTTCTTCTGTTTAATTGTTTTTAAATCTCCTTTTCTTTTGCCTTATGTTTTGATGCTTTTAATGGTTTTATGTGAAGCACTTTGAAATGTGCTATATAAATAAACTTGCCTTGCCGTCTGCGCCGAACCGGAAGTTGTTCTGCGCCAAACCGGAAGTTGTCATGAAACCGGCTTTTTTTTTTTCAGATATGCTATCCGCAATGCTAACGAAAAAACGGAGCTTCTGATAAAGCGTACGCACACACAAGTATCACCAAAATCCCACACTTTAATTCCACTCATACGCCTTCTGTCTCCTCTCTCAATCCAGCCGTTATTTTATTGTATAAGCACTTATTTTACATACAGCGTGCCGCAACGCCGGAGCTACACGTAGCTAGCGTTAGCTCCTCACAGCGCGGTCATGCAATATCAATCATTTTAAACGTATTTCCACGCTGCTAAAACACAGACTAGTCACACGTATTATTGGACTTATTTAGTCATCATTTTAAACGTATTTCCACGCTGCTAAAACACAGACTAGTCACACGTATTATCGGACTTATCGTCCGGTTTTTTTCCTTAAACCCTCTGGTTTAACCAGACCCTACGATCGTCGTATATAACCCTTCACCCAGTGTGTTCTCACAATCGTATCGCCAACACGGCAACCACGCACATGACAAGACACAATTGTTACCGGACTTATTTATCTTTTACCCACCCGAACGTCCTTTAATATCTTGCATTCAAAAGCCTCCCAGCACCCCGCGGCAATCTTACCTTTTGCAGACTCGATTCCCGGCAGCAGTGCCTGGTTGCTTCCAAAGCTACCGAAGCTGTCCTGGCTCACCAGCTCCTTCTTGTCAGTGTCTTTATTCCATTTTGAACCACACCATCCAAAACTCAAACTCTAGGTAAGGCCGGCGAGGTAATCCGCGGACATCGGGCTCTTACCTATACCGAGCAGTGTTGGTCCGCCACTCCCAAAGAACACGCAGTTCGGCCTATCAGGGCTGCCGCCCATCAACGCTTATCGATTCAGCGCTCCCAGTCCTCGCAGTTTACCAAACGCTCTGAATCTCAGTATTCACTGAACTAGTCCCCTCTGCTCACCCTGCTAGTATACTTCAGACTGCAAATCATTACCTCAGTGGAACGAGGCCTCCCTCGTGGAACATGGCCACCGGCAACGTAGCGTTAGCCGTTAGCAGCGCTTAGCCAAGCAGAGATTCCCCTAAGGTTCCTAATAGCTAACTCACAGATTTCATGAAACGGCTCTGCCGACCGATATTGTGGGCCCAGGATTGTCTGCTTGACTAATGCCGCCGTCAGCACACACAGCGAGGCCGGCAAGACTGTCCCATCTGGGGTTCGCCAAATTTGTTATGGAAGAATTTTTACCTCATAACAAAGGGGAGGCCGGAGCCAGCCATGTGGCCGGCTTGTGCCGTCGACACACACGCTGCAATAATAACGCTACCAAAACTGGTTTACAATTATAAGGAATTTAATTCCACTGATGTAAGCACGATTACAGTTATACATGGAGTGTACACTCCTATGACATATTAAAACAATAAAACCCCATTTGCAAAAAACCTCGCTCGGCTCCTCCGGTTAACCACATCTGTCGTCCGGGAGCCTCCAGGTGAGACAGAGCGAGGAAAAAGACTTTGAATTACCCCTCCCACCCCTGTTTGACACACCTCCCCTTCCGTCTATCTCAATTGCTATTGGCTAACTTCCAGGTGCGTATTCACTTGTCTGGCCCTGTGTTTACTATCACATTCAATGACTGTCAGTTACGTTTTAATCCCATCTATAATAATCCTTCAAAATAAAAGTTTATACTTCTGCAACTTGGCAGATGTTTCATGCTTCTGCATGTTTGTTTATGCTTATGTTTATCTTAATTATGCATTCTCAAAACCCTTATGATTATGACTAACTATGAATTATTAATTATGAATTATTAGACACTTTTATTATATCTACTAACTACAGTTTTTTACTCAAATTTCTTACATTCACACAACAGGAGTTTGGTGAGAGTATATTACCACAGCAGCCGACATCGGACACACCGGAAGCCTGAAGTGAGCTCTGAGGCAGACTGGCACACAGGCTTCCTGCCCCCTGGTAGCATTGAAGACTGGCCGACCATCTTTACACTCTGCTGACGGCAGCCACTCAAGCTCCAGAGGAACAAGTCCTCCGGGCCGCGCTGGCTTGCCCCACAAAGAGACACCTATCACCATGCAGGGCTTAAGAGCACGACTGAGTCTTCCCCATAGTCCAAACGCCCACCGTCAGCATTGGCTCCGAGAAGCCAGGGCTACTACCTGGGTAACTCCGTAGTCTTCCCAGAATGCAGTTCTTAAGACAGGGGTGTCAAACTCAAAGCCCACGGGCCGGAGCCCGCGGGCCTCGAGTACCCCTGTCTTATCATCAGCGCCATGCTTTGTCGTCGGACGCAGCATGCTGACTGTGCAGATGCTATGACCAGTGGTTTTTCCGCGGCCTGCCTCAGAGCTTTCCAGGTGTCTTCTGTGGAGTTGTTGAAGACAGTAGGGGCAGGCTGAAGATCTAGATGATGGCATGTGGAGTGGGACTGCCCTCAGTGGAAGAAACCTTGAGCACCGATGTGATGATGAATGGGGAGGAGGGTCACATCAGTTTCTACTGAAATGACAGCTGACTGCACAGAAGAGAACAGGTCTTTAAAGTTTGACAGGAAATATATGATTGGCTGAGGGAGGCCGTGGCGAAATCGCCCACTGTCAGCTGATAGAGTAGGAGCCAGAGAGCGAGAGCCAGAGAGATGAGTGAGTGAATGAGAGCATAACAAGACTGTCCTAATGTAGGAAGTTAGAGTAAATCCTCAAACTTTACATACCGGTAGTGATAGTATTTATAATCATACAGTTGTAAATTAATTCTTTCAAAATATCACTCCTCTGAGCAAAGCTCTAAGTTTTACTGTACTTGACCCTCAGTAAAAAATCAATGCTAACAATTTGATATTCAAGGAGGGATTTGGTAATCCTTAAATGATTATAGTGGCACCAAACATACTAAGCCAAATTAAGAAAAGTGCGAATGGACAAAATCTATTCTGAATCCAAAGTTACAGGTCAGATATTCTGCTGGTTCACACGACAGGAGTTTGGTGAGAGTATATTACCCCATCATCGTACATCGGACACCGGAAGTACCCAAACGCATGTTGGCACATGATTTGAAGACTGGCCATCCCCTTGTTTGATACTACTGAAACAGCAGCCCAACACAGTGACATGTCACCGTTCAGGACTCTCACTCAGGAGATACGTGACTGCCTCTCCCCGACAGTACACGCTCACTGTCACGATCAGGGCAACCAGGGAAGTTACTCTTGCATGTGTCACAACTACGTTAGAGGCAAGACCAGTGTCCAGATATAACAATGATCCATAGAAACTTGTGAGCAACATTTTACACAGTTTGTGAATTATTTTACAACTGTATGATTATAAATACTATATTTCAAAATATCCCTCCTCTATGCAAAGCTCTCTAAGTTTTACTGTACTTGACCCTCAGTAAATAATCAATGCTAACAATTTGATATTCAAGGAGGGATTTGGTAATCCTTAAATTATTATAGTGGCATCAAACATACTAAGCCAAATTCCGAAAAGTGCTAACGGACAAAATCTATTCTGAATCCAAAGTTACAGGTCAGATATGCTGCTGGTTCACACAACAGGAGTTTGGTGAGAGTATATTACCACAGCAGCCGACATCGGACACACCGGAAGCCTGAAGTGAGCTCTGAGGCAGACTGGCACACAGGCTTCCTGCCCCCTGGTAGCATTGAAGACTGGCCGACCATCTTTACACTCTGCTGACGGCAGCCACTCAAGCTCCAGAGGAACAAGTCCTCCGGGCCGCGCTGGCTTGCCCCACAAAGAGACACCTATCACCATGCAGGGCTTAAGAGCACGACTGAGTCTTCCCCATAGTCCAAACGCCCACCGTCAGCATTGGCTCCGAGAAGCCAGGGCTACTACCTGGGTAACTCCGTAGTCTTCCCAGAATGCAGTTCTTAAGACAGGGGTGTCAAACTCAAAGCCCACGGGCCGGAGCCCGCGGGCCTCGAGTACCCCTGTCTTATCATCAGCGCCATGCTTTGTCGTCGGACGCAGCATGCTGACTGTGCAGATGCTATGACCAGTGGTTTTTCCGCGGCCTGCCTCAGAGCTTTCCAGGTGTCTTCTGTGGAGTTGTTGAAGACAGTAGGGGCAGGCTGAAGATCTAGATGATGGCATGTGGAGTGGGACTGCCCTCAGTGGAAGAAACCTTGAGCACCGATGTGATGATGAATGGGGAGGAGGGTCACATCGGTTTCTACTGAAATGACAGCTGACTGCACAGAAGAGAACAGGTCTTTAAAGTTTGACAGGAAATATATGATTGGCTGAGGGAGGCCGTGGCGAAATCGCCCACTGTCAGCTGATAGAGTAGGAGCCAGAGAGCGAGAGCCAGAGAGATGAGTGAGTGAATGAGAGCATAACAAGACTGTCCTAATGTAGGAAGTTAGAGTAAATCCTCAAACTTTACATACCGGTAGTGATAGTATTTATAATCATACAGTTGTAAATTAATTCTTTCAAAATATCACTCCTCTGAGCAAAGCTCTAAGTTTTACTGTACTTGACCCTCAGTAAAAAATCAATGCTAACAATTTGATATTCAAGGAGGGATTTGGTAATCCTTAAATGATTATAGTGGCACCAAACATACTAAGCCAAATTAAGAAAAGTGCGAATGGACAAAATCTATTCTGAATCCAAAGTTACAGGTCAGATATGCTGCTGGTTCACACGACAGGAGTTTGGTGAGAGTATATTACCCCATCATCGTACATCGGACACCGGAAGTACCCAAACGCATGTTGGCACATGATTTGAAGACTGGCCATCCCCTTGTTTGATACTACTGAAACAGCAGCCCAACACAGTGACATGTCACCGTTCAGGACTCTCACTCAGGAGATACGTGACTGCCTCTCCCCGACAGTACACGCTCACTGTCACGATCAGGGCAACCAGGGAAGTTACTCTTGCATGTGTCACAACTACGTTAGAGGCAAGACCAGTGTCCAGATATAACAATGATCCATAGAAACTTGTGAGCAACATTTTACACAGTTTGTGAATTATTTTACAACTGTATGATTATAAATACTATATTTCAAAATATCCCTCCTCTATGCAAAGCTCTCTAAGTTTTACTGTACTTGACCCTCAGTAAATAATCAATGCTAACAATTTGATATTCAAGGAGGGATTTGGTAATCCTTAAATTATTATAGTGGCATCAAACATACTAAGCCAAATTCCGAAAAGTGCTAACGGACAAAATCTATTCTGAATCCAAAGTTACAGGTCAGATATGCTGCTGGTTCACACAACAGGAGTTTGGTGAGAGTATATTACCACAGCAGCCGACATCGGACACACCGGAAGCCTGAAGTGAGCTCTGAGGCAGACTGGCACACAGGCTTCCTGCCCCCTGGTAGCATTGAAGACTGGCCAACCATCTTTACACTCTGCTGACGGCAGCCACTCAAGCTCCAGAGGAACAAGTCCTCCGGGCCGCGCTGGCTTGCCCCACAAAGAGACACCTATCACCATGCAGGGCTTAAGAGCACGACTGAGTCTTCCCCATAGTCCAAACGCCCACCGTCAGCATTGGCTCCGAGAAGCCAGGGCTACTACCTGGGTAACTCCGTAGTCTTCCCAGAATGCAGTTCTTAAGACAGGGGTGTCAAACTCAAAGCCCACGGGCCGGAGCCCGCGGGCCTCGAGTACCCCTGTCTTATCATCAGCGCCATGCTTTGTCGTCGGACGCAGCATGCTGACTGTGCAGATGCTATGACCAGTGGTTTTTCCGCGGCCTGCCTCAGAGCTTTCCAGGTGTCTTCTGTGGAGTTGTTGAAGACAGTAGGGGCAGGCTGAAGATCGAGATGATGGCATGTGGAGTGGGACTGCCCTCAGTGGAAGAAACCTTGAGCACCGATGTGATGATGAATGGGGAGGAGGGTCACATCGGTTTCTACTGAAATGACAGCTGACTGCACAGAAGAGAACAGGTCTTTAAAGTTTGACAGGAAATATATGATTGGCTGAGGGAGGCCGTGGCGAAATCGCCCACTGTCAGCTGATAGAGTAGGAGCCAGAGAGCGAGAGCCAGAGAGATGAGTGAGTGAATGAGAGCATAACAAGACTGTCCTAATGTAGGAAGTTAGAGTAAATCCTCAAACTTTACATACCGGTAGTGATAGTATTTATAATCATACAGTTGTAAATTAATTCTTTCAAAATATCACTCCTCTGAGCAAAGCTCTAAGTTTTACTGTACTTGACCCTCAGTAAAAAATCAATGCTAACAATTTGATATTCAAGGAGGGATTTGGTAATCCTTAAATGATTATAGTGGCACCAAACATACTAAGCCAAATTAAGAAAAGTGCGAATGGACAAAATCTATTCTGAATCCAAAGTTACAGGTCAGATATTCTGCTGGTTCACACGACAGGAGTTTGGTGAGAGTATATTACCCCATCATCGTACATCGGACACCGGAAGTACCCAAACGCATGTTGGCACATGATTTGAAGACTGGCCATCCCCTTGTTTGATACTACTGAAACAGCAGCCCAACACAGTGACATGTCACCGTTCAGGACTCTCACTCAGGAGATACGTGACTGCCTCTCCCCGACAGTACACGCTCACTGTCACGATCAGGGCAACCAGGGAAGTTACTCTTGCATGTGTCACAACTACGTTAGAGGCAAGACCAGTGTCCAGATATAACAATGATCCATAGAAACTTGTGAGCAACATTTTACACAGTTTGTGAATTATTTTACAACTGTATGATTATAAATACTATATTTCAAAATATCCCTCCTCTATGCAAAGCTCTCTAAGTTTTACTGTACTTGACCCTCAGTAAATAATCAATGCTAACAATTTGATATTCAAGGAGGGATTTGGTAATCCTTAAATTATTATAGTGGCATCAAACATACTAAGCCAAATTCCGAAAAGTGCTAACGGACAAAATCTATTCTGAATCCAAAGTTACAGGTCAGATATGCTGCTGGTTCACACAACAGGAGTTTGGTGAGAGTATATTACCACAGCAGCCGACATCGGACACACCGGAAGCCTGAAGTGAGCTCTGAGGCAGACTGGCACACAGGCTTCCTGCCCCCTGGTAGCATTGAAGACTGGCCGACCATCTTTACACTCTGCTGACGGCAGCCACTCAAGCTCCAGAGGAACAAGTCCTCCGGGCCGCGCTGGCTTGCCCCACAAAGAGACACCTATCACCATGCAGGGCTTAAGAGCACGACTGAGTCTTCCCCATAGTCCAAACGCCCACCGTCAGCATTGGCTCCGAGAAGCCAGGGCTACTACCTGGGTAACTCCGTAGTCTTCCCAGAATGCAGTTCTTAAGACAGGGGTGTCAAACTCAAAGCCCACGGGCCGGAGCCCGCGGGCCTCGAGTACCCCTGTCTTATCATCAGCGCCATGCTTTGTCGTCGGACGCAGCATGCTGACTGTGCAGATGCTATGACCAGTGGTTTTTCCGCGGCCTGCCTCAGAGCTTTCCAGGTGTCTTCTGTGGAGTTGTTGAAGACAGTAGGGGCAGGCTGAAGATCTAGATGATGGCATGTGGAGTGGGACTGCCCTCAGTGGAAGAAACCTTGAGCACCGATGTGATGATGAATGGGGAGGAGGGTCACATCGGTTTCTACTGAAATGACAGCTGACTGCACAGAAGAGAACAGGTCTTTAAAGTTTGACAGGAAATATATGATTGGCTGAGGGAGGCCGTGGCGAAATCGCCCACTGTCAGCTGATAGAGTAGGAGCCAGAGAGCGAGAGCCAGAGAGATGAGTGAGTGAATGAGAGCATAACAAGACTGTCCTAATGTAGGAAGTTAGAGTAAATCCTCAAACTTTACATACCGGTAGTGATAGTATTTATAATCATACAGTTGTAAATTAATTCTTTCAAAATATCACTCCTCTGAGCAAAGCTCTAAGTTTTACTGTACTTGACCCTCAGTAAAAAATCAATGCTAACAATTTGATATTCAAGGAGGGATTTGGTAATCCTTAAATGATTATAGTGGCACCAAACATACTAAGCCAAATTAAGAAAAGTGCGAATGGACAAAATCTATTCTGAATCCAAAGTTACAGGTCAGATATTCTGCTGGTTCACACGACAGGAGTTTGGTGAGAGTATATTACCCCATCATCGTACATCGGACACCGGAAGTACCCAAACGCATGTTGGCACATGATTTGAAGACTGGCCATCCCCTTGTTTGATACTACTGAAACAGCAGCCCAACACAGTGACATGTCACCGTTCAGGACTCTCACTCAGGAGATACGTGACTGCCTCTCCCCGACAGTACACGCTCACTGTCACGATCAGGGCAACCAGGGAAGTTACTCTTGCATGTGTCACAACTACGTTAGAGGCAAGACCAGTGTCCAGATATAACAATGATCCATAGAAACTTGTGAGCAACATTTTACACAGTTTGTGAATTATTTTACAACTGTATGATTATAAATACTATATTTCAAAATATCCCTCCTCTTTGCAAAGCTCTCTAAGTTTTACTGTACTTGACCCTCAGTAAATAATCAATGCTAACAATTTGATATTCAAGGAGGGATTTGGTAATCCTTAAATTATTATAGTGGCATCAAACATACTAAGCCAAATTCCGAAAAGTGCTAACGGACAAAATCTATTCTGAATCCAAAGTTACAGGTCAGATATGCTGCTGGTTCACACAACAGGAGTTTGGTGAGAGTATATTACCACAGCAGCCGACATCGGACACACCGGAAGCCTGAAGTGAGCTCTGAGGCAGACTGGCACACAGGCTTCCTGCCCCCTGGTAGCATTGAAGACTGGCCGACCATCTTTACACTCTGCTGACGCCAGCCACTCAAGCTCCAGAGGAACAAGTCCTCCGGGCCGCGCTGGCTTGCCCCACAAAGAGACACCTATCACCATGCAGGGCTTAAGAGCACGACTGAGTCTTCCCCATAGTCCAAACGCCCACCGTCAGCATTGGCTCCGAGAAGCCAGGGCTACTACCTGGGTAACTCCGTAGTCTTCCCAGAATGCAGTTCTTAAGACAGGGGTGTCAAACTCAAAGCCCACGGGCCGGAGCCCGCGGGCCTCGAGTACCCCTGTCTTATCATCAGCGCCATGCTTTGTCGTCGGACGCAGCATGCTGACTGTGCAGATGCTATGACCAGTGGTTTTTCCGCGGCCTGCCTCAGAGCTTTCCAGGTGTCTTCTGTGGAGTTGTTGAAGACAGTAGGGGCAGGCTGAAGATCGAGATGATGGCATGTGGAGTGGGACTGCCCTCAGTGGAAGAAACCTTGAGCACCGATGTGATGATGAATGGGGAGGAGGGTCACATCGGTTTCTACTGAAATGACAGCTGACTGCACAGAAGAGAACAGGTCTTTAAAGTTTGACAGGAAATATATGATTGGCTGAGGGAGGCCGTGGCGAAATCGCCCACTGTCAGCTGATAGAGTAGGAGCCAGAGAGCGAGAGCCAGAGAGATGAGTGAGTGAATGAGAGCATAACAAGACTGTCCTAATGTAGGAAGTTAGAGTAAATCCTCAAACTTTACATACCGGTAGTGATAGTATTTATAATCATACAGTTGTAAATTAATTCTTTCAAAATATCACTCCTCTGAGCAAAGCTCTAAGTTTTACTGTACTTGACCCTCAGTAAAAAATCAATGCTAACAATTTGATATTCAAGGAGGGATTTGGTAATCCTTAAATGATTATAGTGGCACCAAACATACTAAGCCAAATTAAGAAAAGTGCGAATGGACAAAATCTATTCTGAATCCAAAGTTACAGGTCAGATATGCTGCTGGTTCACACGACAGGAGTTTGGTGAGAGTATATTACCCCATCATCGTACATCGGACACCGGAAGTACCCAAACGCATGTTGGCACATGATTTGAAGACTGGCCATCCCCTTGTTTGATACTACTGAAACAGCAGCCCAACACAGTGACATGTCACCGTTCAGGACTCTCACTCAGGAGATACGTGACTGCCTCTCCCCGACAGTACACGCTCACTGTCACGATCAGGGCAACCAGGGAAGTTACTCTTGCATGTGTCACAACTACGTTAGAGGCAAGACCAGTGTCCAGATATAACAATGATCCATAGAAACTTGTGAGCAACATTTTACACAGTTTGTGAATTATTTTACAACTGTATGATTATAAATACTATATTTCAAAATATCCCTCCTCTATGCAAAGCTCTCTAAGTTTTACTGTACTTGACCCTCAGTAAATAATCAATGCTAACAATTTGATATTCAAGGAGGGATTTGGTAATCCTTAAATTATTATAGTGGCATCAAACATACTAAGCCAAATTCCGAAAAGTGCTAACGGACAAAATCTATTCTGAATCCAAAGTTACAGGTCAGATATGCTGCTGGTTCACACAACAGGAGTTTGGTGAGAGTATATTACCACAGCAGCCGACATCGGACACACCGGAAGCCTGAAGTGAGCTCTGAGGCAGACTGGCACACAGGCTTCCTGCCCCCTGGTAGCATTGAAGACTGGCCGACCATCTTTACACTCTGCTGACGGCAGCCACTCAAGCTCCAGAGGAACAAGTCCTCCGGGCCGCGCTGGCTTGCCCCACAAAGAGACACCTATCACCATGCAGGGCTTAAGAGCACGACTGAGTCTTCCCCATAGTCCAAACGCCCACCGTCAGCATTGGCTCCGAGAAGCCAGGGCTACTACCTGGGTAACTCCGTAGTCTTCCCAGAATGCAGTTCTTAAGACAGGGGTGTCAAACTCAAAGCCCACGGGCCGGAGCCCGCGGGCCTCGAGTACCCCTGTCTTATCATCAGCGCCATGCTTTGTCGTCGGACGCAGCATGCTGACTGTGCAGATGCTATGACCAGTGGTTTTTCCGCGGCCTGCCTCAGAGCTTTCCAGGTGTCTTCTGTGGAGTTGTTGAAGACAGTAGGGGCAGGCTGAAGATCGAGATGATGGCATGTGGAGTGGGACTGCCCTCAGTGGAAGAAACCTTGAGCACCGATGTGATGATGAATGGGGAGGAGGGTCACATCGGTTTCTACTGAAATGACAGCTGACTGCACAGAAGAGAACAGGTCTTTAAAGTTTGACAGGAAATATATGATTGGCTGAGGGAGGCCGTGGCGAAATCGCCCACTGTCAGCTGATAGAGTAGGAGCCAGAGAGCGAGAGCCAGAGAGATGAGTGAGTGAATGAGAGCATAACAAGACTGTCCTAATGTAGGAAGTTAGAGTAAATCCTCAAACTTTACATACCGGTAGTGATAGTATTTATAATCATACAGTTGTAAATTAATTCTTTCAAAATATCACTCCTCTGAGCAAAGCTCTAAGTTTTACTGTACTTGACCCTCAGTAAATAATCAATGCTAACAATTTGATATTCAAGGAGGGATTTGGTAATCCTTAAATTATTATAGTGGCACCAAACATACTAAGCCAAATTAAGAAAAGTGCGAATGGACAAAATCTATTCTGAATCCAAAGTTACAGGTCAGATATGCTGCTGGTTCACACGACAGGAGTTTGGTGAGAGTATATTACCCCATCATCGTACATCGGACACCGGAAGTACCCAAACGCATGTTGGCACATGATTTGAAGACTGGCCATCCCCTTGTTTGATACTACTGAAACAGCAGCCCAACACAGTGACATGTCACCGTTCAGGACTCTCACTCAGGAGATACGTGACTGCCTCTCCCCGACAGTACACGCTCACTGTCACGATCAGGGCAACCAGGGAAGTTACTCTTGCATGTGTCACAACTACGTTAGAGGCAAGACCAGTGTCCAGATATAACAATGATCCATAGAAACGTGTGAGGAGAGAAAGCACAGAGAGTGAGTGAATGACAGCATGAAAACACTGTCCTAATGTAGGAGGTTAGAGTAAATCCCAACATTTTACACAGTTAGTTCATTATTTTACAACTGTATGATTATAAATACTATATTTCAAAATATCACTCCTCTAAGCAAAGCTCTCTAAGTTTTACTGTACTTTACGCTCAGTAAATAATCAATGCTATCAATTTGATATTCAAGGAGGGATTTTGTAATCCTTCAATTATAAGCAAAGCTCTCTACGTTGTACTGTACTTAACTCTCAGTGAAGAATCAATGCTAACAATTTGATATTCAAGGAGGGATTTGGTAATCCTTAAATTATTATGGTGGCACCAAACATACCAAGCTAAATTACGAAAAGTGCAAACGGACAAAATCTATTCTGAATCCAAAGTGACAGGTCAGACATGCTACTGGTTCACACGACAGGAGTTTGGTGAGGGTATATTACCCCATCACACTACATCGGACACGGGGAGAACACTCACGCTGACTAGCACATGTGCCACAACAGCGGCAGGTCCAGCAATCCGGTGCCAGATAATAGATATGATCCAAACAAACCTGCGCGTGAATGATAGCATAAAGACTCTGTCCTAATGTAGGAGGTGAGAGGAAATCCCAACATTTTACACAGTTAGTTCATTATTTTACAACTGTATGATTGTAAATACTATATTTCAATATATCCCTCCTATAAGCAAAGCTCTCTACGTTGTACTGTACTTAACTCTCAGTGAAGAATCAATGCTAACAATTTGATATTCAAGGAGGGATTTGGTAATCCATAAATTATTATGGTGGCACCAAACATACCAAGCTAAATTACGAAAAGTGCAAACGGACAAAATCTATTCTGAATCCAAAGTGACAGGTCAGACATGCTACTGGTTCACACGACAGGAGTTTGGTGAGGGTATATTACCCCATCACACTACATCGGACACGGGGAGAACACTCACGCTGACTAGCACATGTGCCACAACAGCGGCAGGTCCAGCAATCCGGTGCCAGATAATAGATATGATCCAAACAAACCTGCGCGTGAATGATAGCATAAAGACTCTGTCCTAATGTAGGAGGTGAGAGGAAATCCCAACATTTTACACAGTTAGTTCATTATTTTACAACTGTATGATTGTAAATACTATATTTCAATATATCCCTCCTATAAGCAAAGCTCTCTACGTTGTACTGTACTTAACTCTCAGTGAAGAATCAATGCTAACAATTTGATATTCAAGGAGGGATTTGGTAATCCATAAATTATTATGGTGGCACCAAACATACCAAGCTAAATTACGAAAAGTGCAAACGGACAAAATCTATTCTGAATCCAAAGTGACAGGTCAGACATGCTACTGGTTCACACGACAGGAGTTTGGTGAGGGTATATTACCCCATCACACTACATCGGACACGGGGAGAACACTCACGCTGACTAGCACATGTGCCACAACAGCGGCAGGTCCAGCAATCCGGTGCCAGATAATAGATATGATCCAAACAAACCTGCGCGTGAATGATAGCATAAAGACTCTGTCCTAATGTAGGAGGTGAGAGGAAATCCCAACATTTTACACAGTTAGTTCATTATTTTACAACTGTATGATTGTAAATACTATATTTCAATATATCCCTCCTATAAGCAAAGCTCTCTACGTTGTACTGTACTTAACTCTCAGTGAAGAATCAATGCTAAAAATTTGATATTCAAGGAGGGATTTGGTAATCCATAAATTATTATGGTGGCACCAAACATACCAAGCTAAATTACGAAAAGTGCAAACGGACAAAATCTATTCTGAATCCAAAGTGACAGGTCAGACATGCTACTGGTTCACACGACAGGAGTTTGGTGAGGGTATATTACCCCATCACACTACATCGGACACGGGGAGAACACTCACGCTGACTAGCACATGTGCCACAACAGCGGCAGGTCCAGCAATCCGGTGCCAGATAATAGATATGATCCAAACAAACCTGCGCGTGAATGATAGCATAAAGACTCTGTCCTAATGTAGGAGGTTAGAGGAAATCCCAACATTTTACACAGTTAGTTCATTATTTTACAACTGTATGATTGTAAATACTATATTTCAATATATCCCTCCTATAAGCAAAGCTCTCTACGTTGTACTGTACTTAACTCTCAGTGAAGAATCAATGCTAACAATTTGATATTCAAGGAGGGATTTGGTAATCCTTAAATTATTATGGTGGCACCAAACATACCAAGCTAAATTACGAAAAGTGCAAACGGACTAAATCTATTCTGAATCCAAAGTGACAGGTCAGACATGCTACTGGTTCACACGACAGGAGTTTGGTGAGGGTATATTACCCCATCACACTACATCGGACACGGGGAGAACACTCACGCTGACTAGCACATGTGCCACAACAGCGGCAGGTCCAGCAATCCGGTGCCAGATAATAGATATGATCCAAACAAACCTGCGCGTGAATGATAGCATAAAGACTCTGTCCTAATGTAGGAGGTTAGAGGAAATCCCAACATTTTACACAGTTAGTTCATTATTTTACAACTGTATGATTGTAAATACTATATTTCAATATATCCCTCCTAGTGGCACCAAACATCGTGAGCCAAATTTTGAAAAGTGGTAGCAGTCAAAGTCTATTCTGAATCCAAAGTTACAGGTCAGATATGCTGCTGGTTCACACAACAGGAGTTTGGTGAGAGTATATTACCACAGCAGCCGACATCGGACACCGGAAGCCTGAAGTGAGGTTGAAAAGCTTGCAAGTTCATCTGCCAATTTGTCAAATGACAGACCTTCACAAGATGACACCTCAACATTCTCTGCTGTGTTCCAGTTTCATCCAGCATTCTCTCACCGACGTCACGATCTCCTTAGTTACGACTCCCGCCAGTCCGCCCCTGCCCCGCCCCTTAGTTACGACTCGTAACTAAGGGGCGGGGCAGGGGCGGACTGGCCATCGGGGATACCGGGGGAATTCCCAGTAGGCCGACGGGGTTTGGGCCGGTCTCTGACATCGCCGGCCCCGACTATATTATATGCTTCACAGAACACGTTCAATTGACTCTAATACCGAAAGTCAATAATCAGTGAAAACTGTATCAACAGTATAGACTGACATTATACTACTCCTCGCGATCTGAGACGCCATAGCACGGCTGGACACTACGGTGCTTTTAAAAACTTTTCTCCATAACCGCGGTCTGCGCCGTGCGCTCGTGCCGGGCGACGGTCGGGGCGGGGCCGCGGAGGTGCGAATGGCCGCTGTAGACCGGCGAAATACAGGGGCGGCTCGACTGTCACGGCGTCCATGAATCGAGAAGGACTTCTTACTGGAACTGAAACGATGTACTGGGATTAAATTCTTTGTCAACAAAGAATTTGGTAAGTGACAAACTGCGTTTGTTTTTTTACATCTGCAGTAACGTTTTTATGAATAATATTTGATGGCTCGTGCTCTTGTGTGTGGTGGAATGCGTGGATCCGCTGCAGGTCTGCTGGATTGATGTGCTTTGTTGTCATATGAATATATGTGACTGGTTCTTATGACTTTGTGGCTGTCATTGTGTTAATTACGTTGATTTGACCATGCGTTGTCAGTTATTGACGTAGCGTCCCGTCACGGATTCATGTATCTGCAGCTTGCGTCACTCGCTCAGAGACAAGCCGTTTTGAGTGCGAGCTAGCAGCATGGCACCGGTACCAAAACGTAAATCCTTTAAAGGTGGAGCTGAAAAGCTCAGGGAGAAAAAGAAGAGATATCTGGAGGAAGGTGCATCAAAATATTTAAAAATCTCTGACTTATTTGGGAAACCACCGACTGGTGACAGTGTTATGATGGTAAGTTGTGGCATTGACTTGGCCAATGTTAGCTTGCTTTTCACAGATGAGGTGTTCGGCTACAAGCTAGCCTAGCTAACGTTAGCTAGATAAATGATAAATGTCCAAAATTGAGACCGTTATGATCTGGTCAAATAAGCAAGCTGGCGCTGTTCGCATCATCGAGATTATTTAATTTAACATGTTAGCCGTAGTTACTTGCTTACAATCGATGAGCAAGCTATCCATGGTGGTAGTTGTAAAGAGGGCAATCTTATCATTTCTAATAATTTATGTCAAATAATGTTTAAGTTAACCAGCTCTCAACAGCACCTGGAGGCTTTTATGTTGATGGCTACTCAGACAGATGTTTTGCAGATGCTGGACAGTGAGAAAATCATAGACGGTGTTGCAGAAAAGAGTGAGCTGCTACTCGTGTAGTGAGGTAATAATAACACATGAGTATACTGATATTGTTTTTTATTACTATGTGACTATAATGCACCTGGGCTGGCAGAGTTAGTTTAGGTTCTGTTACTTAACTTATTGTTTTGTTATGCACCTTCAACACCCCTACACACACACACACACACACAATCACACACCCAGCATGCAACACTACTGATACCACTGATGTTCACACCCCATCGTATGTTCTGTTCATTTCAATATAGTTCAAACTAATTCTACCCTCTGATTCCAGTTTCTTTATTGTGTGGTCTTTCTCTGCTGACATTCATTCCTTAAGGCTCTGTAGTTATACGTATAACCATCTGATACTAGCCCAAAGTTCAGCATATTCATCGAGCAAACTACTACCTTGGAGTATTATTATAAAAAAAACATATATGATGTAATTTCTTTGTAATCATCGAAAATAATGTTAAGTGTATGGGTATTTTTCCAAGTAGGCCACTGACATCGATACGTGCGATGCATTGAGTGGGCCGGTCTGACAGTAAACTCCCGGGCCACTTTTTTCCCCCAGTCCGCCCCTGGTTACGAGGTCGGTCGGCCATGTTGGAGTACATACAGATCCTACATGGCGGCGCGTAAACAAGGAAGTGCGGCGAAAATACCATACTTTGAATCACTGGATAGTGCATCAAAGGTTCGCTACCTGGCCAAATTGAAGGTTATTGGTAACTTGGATCCCTATACGATGAGTGCAGATCATTTCAGTGCCGATCCTACTTATCTCCATCGGTAAACTACGCCAACATCTACGCATATCTCGTGAACACCCCCAGTCCTTACACAAAAGACGAGCTGGAGTGCTACAAAGGGCTCGACGCTTATAATCAGTTTGTCAGTGGACGGGTCCGAGACGTCAAAGCAACGGTCATCGACAATTCTCATCTCGTCATTGGAAGAATAAATATATACAGATCTGGTCAGATATTTAGCAATATTCAATGTTTACTCAGCGCAAACAGACACGTGTGTTTGTTTACATTGTACGTGCATGTCATTGTGTGCGTGTGTGTAGGAATTCACTTTCAACTAACTCCTAACTTCATCCCCCCCCCCCCCCACACATATATATATATATATATATGATCTGACGTTAAACTCATATCAAGCAATGCTGAGGCTGCATCTCTGTGTTTCGCCTGTTGTACACGCTCGACACGTCTCTGGCACCGACTGCTGTCACGGGCCGATGAAGCTTCGGTAACCTTCTCATGTCCAAGTTTAATTTATATTTCCTTTATTAAATACTGTTCACAAACGAATTTGTAAATAAAATCACTGACCACTTATAAAGTGATCCGCACATACTCTAGTGTACGCCAAATTCCATTCCTTTATATCTCGAGAGATGCGTGACAGCCATTTCTCGCGACGTCGCTTGGATAGCTCCTTCGTGTCATTTCCTTGATGTGTAATGACCGCTGGCAAACGAAAGAATGATTTCTTGTCTATCAGCTCTGCTGCCACAACCAAAGACAGCACAAAAGTTCACCATGATCGATAGGTTATGCGACTCAGCCGTGCATGCCAGTGGCTTTGTGTGTACTCCAACATGGCCGACAGCTAAACTGTGACGTCACACGAGACCACTCCATTCTGTTCTATTCTATGAATTCACTATTTGCTGGTCCAGTGTTCAGCATGTTTTCACAAAACTCCACACATTATGACCCATTAGCAGTAATGATACAACACTGTATATTAAAAAAAATAATTTAGTCTATTGCTTTGCAGATATTTTAAATCATACATGCAACCAGTGGTGTATAGTAACGAAGTAGAAATACTTAGTTACTGTACTTAAGTAGTTTTTTTGGGTATCTGTACTTTACTTTACTACTTATATTTATGTTGACTTTTACTTTTACTTCACTACATTTTGCAAAGAAAACTGATACTTTTACTCCGATACATTTCCCCTGAAACCTTCGTTACTCGCTACAAAATCAAATCTATCTTTAGAAACAAAATGAATGATGAGAGCAGCGTCGGGGACTGTGGTGGAACACAGACTGCAAGCAAGCAGGTTTGGTGAATCAGTGGTCCTAGCAGCAAGTTAAATCATTGGTTAATCACGTTAATGCACAATTGCAAACAAGTGCTCTCAAAGCTGCGGCGTTTTGATTCCCAGTGATGCCAGGATGCTACATGCTATAAGCTAGCGGGCGACTACATGAGTATAATTCCACTCTACGATGACTGATTTCATGATGGAAGCAGAAATGGAAGCACCTGCTACTCCCGCAACAAACTACGGTGGTGACGAAGACCAACATCAGTGGATCGCTAGCGAGTTAGTGAGCTGAGGAAGTGTTGACAGTTGTGACGGGAGCCGAGAGAGCGCAGCGTTAGCATTAGCGTTAGCATTAGCATTAGCGTTAGCATTAGGGAAATCCTTCGCAGCTGTGCGCAAGCTGTCTGTGACGCTGAACACACCTCTACCTGCCTCAGCGGCCTGTGAAAGACTATTTAGCATAGCAGGACTAGTCTTCAGCCCAAGAAGAGCGAGACTGAATTCTCGCAATTTTAAAAACCAACTTCTTTTGAAGATGAACAGGACATTTTTCAGTTTCAAGTAATGACTGTGTTGCTGCTTTAGTATTGATCATGTTTTGATATTTGAGTCATGTTGTGGATGATCAGATGGAGTTATGATGGTAGCAGTCGCCCAATTGCAGATTCAGCTTGAGCAAAACCTTTGTATTCAAATCAGACCCATAGGAGTTTACAAGGCAGGTGTCCTTTCTCTAAACACTGACCTGATGCATCAAGTGGATATGTTTTGCTGAACATAATATTATGCATTTGTCCTCTACATCCTCTAGTCTAATGAGCAGACTTATAAACGCACTGTTACAACTCCTTCATAGTGTCATATTGCTTTTCAGAGAATTATGATGATAAGTTCATAGTAGATGCAAAAGTATACTTATGTACAATATATTATGTTGAACATTGTTGCTCCTGAATGGATCACAGCCAACCCAATTATGTTCAACACAGCTCCATGTCCTTGGTCATGGTGCCACAGCGCTTAAAAGAATAAACTTGATAATTCTCAAAATTCTGACCCTTTGCTTTTTTATTAACAGCATTTACTTGTACTTTTACTTTCAATGAACAGGTTATGATGTTCATTTAATGTTCAGGTTATGATGTACATTTAATATCAGAAAATTACTTTTGTACTTAAGTACTTTTGTACTTAAGTACAATAAATATCAGATACTTTAAGACTTTTACTCAAGTAGTATTCTAATAGGTGACTTTTTACTTTTACTGGAGTCGTTTTCCAGTAAGGTATCTTTACTTTTACTCAAGTATGGCTTTTGGGTACTTTATACACCACTGCATGCAACAAGTCACAACAAAAGTTTAAGCTGTTGCAAGTAACTCCACAAATGATCCTTTTAACATTGTTAAGCTGTCTCTGTTTGCAAATTCATATTCAAACGCTAATATGTTGCATCCTGTGTTCTGACAATGACACCCGAAGTCTGTTCCTGATGTCCACTCGACTCCGCCATTTTGTTTTGATTGCTGTCACTGCAGAACATCCCGCTTCACAAAGAGGAGGTTGGAAATGAAAGCAGGGTTTTCAGTGCTCTAGTGGCGATCTCAGGATATTCAGCCTCGAGTTTAATCCAAAACACCAGCAGAGTTGTGACCGAGACAAAGCGTCTTGACATGTCAAGAGGCACAGGTGGATGAAATTGCGAGAGAATTCGGTCATCTTTCAAAATAAAACTTCCTTCAGACTCTGATAATCAATAAAACGGAAATAATATAATATTTATTCTTCCTGTGCGGCCGGTACCGGTGGTTGGGGACCACTGCTCTAAACTAAAGCTAACCTCAGTTACTATAAACAATGATTCAATTATCAGTGAGGTTATGTCGGCCATATGATTAACATGCAGTAGATTCAGACTAAATCATCATGATGGGCCTTAATGTTGCCACCTGTCCTGTAAAATGCATCTATCAGCTGTTTTTGATTTTTATTACGTTCTGCTGTCCCATTGGCCAGAACCATATACTTTTTCCTTTCTATAAGTTCACTTGAGACTGTTGTATTCATTTTGCTTTTAAGTTCTGAACAAAAAAAGAGAAAACACTCAGTACTTTTCATTTATTGAAGTCACAGGAGTATACAAAAATATACTTGACCATGTGGTCATTTCATAATAAGGTTATTTATGTCTCAAAATGACGTAAAAAATACAGATGAAAATACAGAAATTTAAAAAAATACAGAAATACACTGCATTATAACTTTACAGTAATATGCTGTTAAGTCATTTCACGGTATGAATACTGTAGAATTACAGGACATTGCTGGCAGCACTTTACTGTTATTTAACAGAGAAATTGTAGTGTAGGAATGTTTCTTTTATATTTATATTGAATGAGAGGACTACAGATGTTTGTTCCTCATAGTGAGAATTAAGCCTCCAGAGAGGCAGATACAAAGATTCATCACTTTACTTTGCAGCTCTGCAGAACGTTTAAGCCTCTTTAAGCTCATTGTTTTGGTTTAGGACACATTCACGGTTTGGTTCGGTGTCCCCACTCTCGTCAACAAGCAGCTGTTTTGAGCTGACACACCAATACAAATCCACTGAGCGCTGCCTGCTCGGCACCAAATAACGGACAGAAAGTGGAGCGGTCAGTGTCTAAAGCAGGATTCTCAAACTCGCCCGCAAAGGGCCGGTTGTAAATGTAACTACTCGTAACATATTGTTAAATAACTGTCTGCATTCACAGTTTAAAGTAGTCTTCAATGTGCTCACAATACATATCCATGTCAAATGTACAGTAACCAGTCAAAGAGCTGATTCTAACTGTTTAAGTGTCTCATAATTTTGACTTTCTATTTCATCATTTTGACTGTCAATCTCATAATTTTGACTTTCTATCTCAGAATTATGACTTTCTATCATAGTTATGACTTTCTATCTAATAACTTCGACTTTATATCTCATAATTTCGACTATGGGGATATTTTTATTATTATTAGTCTAACTTAAAAATTAAAAAATTAAAAGAAATAAAAAATGATTTTTTTTTAAAACTTTTTTTTTGCTGGCGGATTCGCGGGCCACATAAAATGATTAGGGCCGGGAGTTTGAGACCCCTGTCTTAAGACCGTTGAGAGTTGAGCCAAATTCTGACAAGTTGAACCCGACTGAGTCTTAAATGGCCTGCAAACATTCGATTAGTGTGAAATAAGCAACACAGCCTCATGTTGCACATTTGTTTACGTCCCAGGCGATTTGTCTTTTAGGTGACGTCCATATGTACAATACTGCTTTCAACAAGGATGGTGATTGACAGGTGGGACAAAACATGTGTCGAGGCCAAGGTGCTGTATGTTTACTGTATGTATGTGCTGTATAAAACAATAATACAGTATGGGTGGTGATAATGATATGCTAGCTGCTAGCAAAGAGAAGCAGGATCAATAATCTTTTCTTGTAGTAGAATATGATTATTAGCCTAGCTTACGTAGCTTTAGCATCTATATATACTGTATATATAGGCCTACTACTATAACGATTTAATGTGTATCACTTCCTGCCATTTCAAATGATGAAAAAAAAATGCTGCTGTTCAGAAATGTAACTCTGTGTTTCCAGATGCTGGTTCCAGCTGTGGTCTTCATCACTCTGGGGAAATGTAACTGTTGTTGGAATGAGAGCTTAATGGTAAGGGACTTATTAAACCATCACACTCAAAATCCACAGGAGGTATATGCTAAGCTAAGTCTGCATCAAACACTCCAGGAGTAATGACACTGATGCTCAGCTGATGCTTAGCAGCATCCTCATTTCCCATGCTGCTCTCTAAACATATAAAAATACTTATACATTTCTGTTTGCTGCACACAGATCAAAATCACATCTTTCACGAATTGTAACTCTTAGTGTCCCCATTTTACTGCCATTTTGTTGTTTCTTTCTCACCACTTGGAGAATAATACTGAACAGTTGTCATTAAGCCAGACAACACTGTGTCCTTATGAGGTGGAATGTTAATGCTAATCAACTATAATAATTCTACAAGGGTCCCATTGTTACTCAAATCTCAACAAAGTAAGCTTGGCTCACACCATTCAAGCCACATGCACAGCTGCTGTTATGTGTGTGTGTGTGTCTATAGCAGTCTCTGTATCTGATCTATTAAACACATAAATGAAACCGTTAACATTTATACAGACAGGCATTCACACATACAGTCACAAAGGCATGCCAACACGTTCATGTTCTTCTATATAATCACTTTGTGTGTCTGTGTTGCTCTCCAGATGTGCGGGTCAGTGTTGGCAGCTGTGGTCGGCCTGGTGGGGTCTGGTTACTGTTTCGTCATATCAGGACTTGCCTTGGTGCAGGGTCCCCAGTGCTTCACTCCTTATGGATGGACGTACCCATTTGCAGACCAGGGGGGCAGGTAGAGAGATGCTGTGTGTGTGCGTGGGTGTTGGGGCATGGGGGGTTTATAAACAGAGAAGAATGTGTGTATACATGTCCTTAACTTTATATTTCACTGGTAAACAGAATGAACTGACTACAAACAACTGTAAAAATGTACAGTTTTACCCGTTGCCTTTTGTGGTAAATGTGACTAGGTGCCCTAATCTGGAAAACAATGGACTTTGCCTCCACTTTTTTTGTTAATTTCGTAAATGAGGACACCTTGTCATGTGTCGACTTATGTCATCAATGTATACTTAGAGACAACTCTCCCCCTTAGTATTTCAGTATTTTAAGAATGTGGTGCAGCACTCACAATGAGTTGTAACCAATGCAAAAAATATATAAAATATAAATGTAGTAAATGCTGTCCGTGATTGATCTTTCTCTCTCTGTGTCCCAGGTATCTCTTACAACCAGAGACGTGGTCACGGTGTCTTCAGCCGGTTCACATCGTGGAGTGGAACGTGACTCTGCTGTGTGTGTTGCTGGGCCTGGCTGTGCTTGAGTTCATCATCTGTCTGTTACAGCTGGGAAATGGTTTAGTCAACGCCATCTGCCGGCCCTGTTGCTACAAGCAGGAGTATAGTCTGAACGCGTAGATCAACACACACGTGTATGTAGACTCACCTGCTGAGACACAAGTGCCTGTGCACCCATAAACAAATCACACACGCAATATGTATGCACAGATACAGGACGTTAATGGACACACATGGAAGCGGAAGTCTGCACACACTGCACCATGTGTGCGAGTACAATTCAACCTTACTTAGACACACCTACAGTATCATGGACTTCTGACGGCCACGTCAGTGTAATCACTATATTTTCAAGCTTTTGATTTGCCCTTTTAGAGTGGCAAAAATCACGAGGCAGTCATTGATTATGATTATGATGATGAGCTTTTCTGGTGCAGAAGTCTCAACATTTCAAAGGCAACAGGTTATTAGTACATAATAATGTAGATATGTGTGTGAGCGTGTGTCCTGAATACTCCATAGAAAATACAGTAAACTTAAATAATAAAGACAAAGTAGACAATGATAACGACAATAATATCAATAATATTATTTAGTATGTTGTCCTATCCTACATGGGATAGGTTTCACTGAAGTAAGTAGCAGTGTGTGAAACTTTCATTTGCTTTTTTAAAGAAGAAGATACAAAAACAACTGTTCTCAAACTTGAGTGACAACTGTTCACTTCATGAAATTTACATTCTTAATTTCAAGGTTGCTCACTTTCTTTGTTATCATTATTGGCGGTATACTTTCTGTACCTTCAGAAACCCAATAACTACATTAACGTTTTTATTGCTTAAACAGATGATATTACACTTCAAACCAATGATATTAAACTAGTGTACTTAAGATGGCAGCCACATATGAGATAAGCTCTTGTGTCATTGGTGTTGCAAGGAGAGAAGCACATTTCCATTATTTGGTTGTTTATCCGCATCTTGGCTGACATGATTATCTGGATGCACCAGGAAGTGGTTGTTGTTGTTCCAACATTTATACACTGTTGGATCACTTAAGGATTACGAGCAGATTTTTATGTTTGTACATTTGTTTTAATTTTCAGAGCATTTTGTTGTAAATTGTTTTCTTTACGTCTTTCAGAAGCTAGATCAGTGTAAACAGACATTTTATATATGTTTTAGTGACATATTTTTTATAATGTTTGTTTGTTTGTGCCGCCTTTAATAAAAAAATGTCTATTTCCATTTTAAGTATCCAGTGAGTCATTAAGTTGAGGCTGATCTTTGTCCACAAAAACAGGTTCTCTTTTCATAATTGGCATATATATATATATATATATCCTGTGTGTGTATATGTGTATGCATGCTTGACTCCCCTGCTGCACCTCCTCCAAACTGTTACTGGAAACAAAATGTTTCCATTAACTTATCTGGAGAAGGGGCCTTGCACAAATGCAATATTAGCTTACATTTAACAGTGTGTGTGTGTGTGTGTGTGTGTGTGTGTGTGTTTAAAGTGTCCTGGAGTTTCCAGAGTTGCCCGTTATTGATCGATGTCAGGACACAGACTGAGTAACTGTGGCCTCAGACCCTGCAGTCAAGTCCATCACAAGACATTTTTCAATTCTTTATCACACGGTGGCTGTGGGGAGAGTATTTTTTACTTTTTATGTCCATGTCACATTGTGAAAAAACTACTGCGCTTTAAACCTTAAAACAATGACAAACCAGTTTTGGTAGCAGAATTCATTGACCTTAATTGTCTTTAGGGGTAGGTGAAAGTACTTCAAATTAGTTTTAATTCAATTACTTAGCTTGGTTAGACTGATTTTGTGGATTAGGACAAACGCAAATCGAAACAACGGAATCAGATTTTTCTGTATCATTTTCAACCTTGCAGTTAATATTGGACAGCAGTAGTGACTGGATCAAAAGTCTGTGTTTTCATCACTGGCAAAAATCTTGCTTAGTCATGTGTACATGACTAAGCAAGATTTTTGGCTGCATTTCCACAAGCACGGAAAATATAACTGACTGTGGTACAGATCTGGCTTTCTATATTCTGACAAATATGAGATATTCTGCATAATGTCTGATGTAAATGTAAGTTAAATCTGATCTCTTCGTGGTTGTGCCATCAAATGTGGACATTGCAAAGAATAGCATGTTCTGTTCTTATGCAAATGTAACCTTTTGATCAAAAAGTCTGTCAGGGAACGCCCTCCCTTATCTCTGTGATGGGTTGGCTCAAACCCTGTCTGTTGGTCAGTGACCCCTCTGCCCTGCTTGGCTGTTCCCACCAGTCAGCTTAGGTAGTATAAAGACACACAGAGGGTCTAAAGCCTCTCAGACAGACTGACTTACAGCTGTCAGGTGTCTGCACTGCTTGTCTTCATCATTATCATCCTCTGGATCGCTCAACAGAATTAAAGAGTCATCGTCCTCCTTGGGCAGGTTATCAGTGGTAGTGCCAGCGCTATATCTTCAAAATGCAGCGACTGGGGTTAAGGGGAGTGTTGTTGCTGTGTTGTGCAGCAGTATGTGCGTCTGGGATGAGGAGAGAGTACTTCCTCAAGATAGAGGAAGTGTCTTGGAACTATGCCCCAAGTGGGATGAACATCATTCAAAACCGCACACTGCAAGAGGATGAGTGAGTACAAACTTAGTACATTGTCTTGATTACGTTGGAAAGATTATGTTGTCTTTCCAATAGCCACTTCACCCCCATACCATGATCTCAATTAAGATGCATGGATGTTTGAGCATTGTCATTTTTTGACCCACACTGCTCAACAATTTAACCTTCAATGTCAAGTATTGCAATATTATTACGACAATCTTCACTGTTGTGTGAAAACCTTGTATCTCGAAAGAAGGCAACTTTTAAAGACATGACAAATAGCCTTACTTTAACACTTATTCCATCTCTTCATCAAAGAAAAATTCAGTGTCACCACGTGTAGTGCAGAGTTTCCTTTGGAGAGTGATTCTTTATATTTGATGTGCTTTCTGTGCAAAATGCATTTTACATGTTTACTTTTACCCATTTAACCAATTACTTATGTTTCATGTGAACTATTTATTTTGTAATTTTTAACCTCTCTGCTCAGCATGCTTTAAAAAAAAAGAAGAAGAAGAAGAAGAAACCGCAGTAATGAATTGTGTTCCACAATTAATACATTTATCGAAATAATCTAAATAATAAGACCGTTTGTGGTTAAAATCATGTCCGATCATGAGCAGTGTTTGTGGGTAAAAAAGGTATATTGTACATGCTCACTCACTGTCATACTGTCACGACTTACTGGGAAACTTGATTAGATCAGAGCCATCGTTAATGTTATGAGTTACACCTCTGCTTTCCCTAAAATCACAAATCAAAATGTCTGATGTGAAAAGGCCCTAAAATTTTTAGCCAATCACAGGTTTTTGTAATATTTTAACTGCAACCCATAATAATCCTCGTTCTCTGTCTCTGTAGAGAAGCCTCCGTCTTTTTAAAGAAAGGCCCCCAGCGCATTGGCTCCGTCTACAAGAAGGCTGTGTATAAGCAGTACAGCGACGCCACCTACAGGACAGAGGTGGTGAAGGCGGAGTGGCTGGGCTACCTGGGACCCCTGTTGATGGCCGAGGAGGGAGACACAGTGACCGTCCACCTGAATAACACGGCAAACAGACCTTACAGCATCCACTCACATGGACTGAACTACAGCAAGGGCAATGAGGGTGAGGCATTAATGAATCGATGGGCAGCCTTAACAGGCTGATATATGTGTGACTCTGTGTGCTTGTATCTTCAGGAGCCCTTTACCCAGACGGTACTGGTCCAGAGCTGAAGCGTGATGACTCAGTGGCTCCTGGTACAACAGTGACATATGAGTGGAACCTCCCAGAGAGCCACAGCCCAACATTAGAGGACAGCAACTGCCTGACCAGATTCTACCACTCCCACGTTAACCCACCAAAAGACATCAACTCAGGACTGATGGGACCCCTCATTGTCTGTAAGAGAGGTACTGGAACCTTTTTTAACTTATCTGGTGACGGAACTTAAGTACATTTATTTAACTGATGTAATATTTTCAGGTACTTCTGCTTTAGTTTTAATTTTCTGCTTCTATATCGGCTACTTCCACTCCATTCCATTTCAGAGGGAAATGTTGTACTTTCTGTACTTTCTGTGGTTTATTCTGAAGGGGAAACCTACTTTAAGGCCCAAACAACGTTTCCCTCATTTAACTTCTTACTATCAACTTATCAATTTTTGAGCCAATCGTTTCACCACAAATTAAACTATCAAAAATATTGCTGGATTCTTGTCAAATCTGTGAGATCAGCTGTGGCAATACCAAAAAGCAGCATCCAAAATAGTAAGAAGTTAATTGAGAAAATAGTTGTGTAGGGGCACTACTTACTGTAGGTTTCCCCTTCAGTACATTAATGCATGTTATCCTAAAATGTCCTCTCTCCACTCCTCTGTAGGAACCCTGGACCTGCATGGAGACAGCTCAGGAGACTATCTTTACGCTCTGCTCTTCATGGTGTCAGATGAGAACTTCAGCTGGTACCTGGACGACAACATCAGGACGCACATTACAAATCCTGCCAGTGGCCTGAAGGAGGATGAAGATTTCATTGAGAGCAACAAAATGCACGGTGAGTGGTAGTATCCAGGTACACATACGCATACTCATATGCATACACATACAAATACCTTTAACTCTGATTTAATTGCAGGTATAAATGGTTTTCTGTATGGTAACCTGCCTGGACTGAGCATGTGCCAAGGCAAGAAGATCCACTGGCATATGATTGGCTTAGGCAATGAGGTAAATATTGTATTTTTAATATCATCATCATCATCATCATTATTATTACTGTTGTTAATAGTTGTATTATTATTGTATAGTATTATTGTACTATTACTATTATTAATGGTATTGTTATTATTATTATTATTATTATTACTCCCACGAATCAGAATATTGTTCTAGTTGCATGTGTCATATTTAAAAAAAAAGTCTTAATTGAGGCACATAACCAACCAAAGTTCAAAATATGCAACTAGCCCTTTAATCCTTTAATTTTTCATTTTCATATTTTCCACGAAGATCATGCGATCGGTCGCGTGTGTGTGCGCATGTGTGTACACCCTTAAGTGAGTGAGTGAGTGAGTGAGAGAGTGAGTGTGTGAGTGAGTGTGTGAGAGAGTGAGTGTGTGAGTGAGTGAGTGTGTGAGTGAGTGAGTGAGTGAGTGAGTGAGTGTGTGAGTGAGTGAGTGAGTGAGTGAGTGTGTGTGTGTGAGTGAGTGAGTGAGTGAGTGAGTGTGTGAGTGAGTGAGTGAGTGAGTGTGTGAGTGAGTGAGTGAGTGAGTGTGTGAGTGAGTGAGTGAGTGAGTGAGTGTGTGAGTGAGTGAGTGAGTGAGTGAGTGAGTGTGTGAGTGAGTGAGTGAGTGAGTCTGTGAGTGAGTGTGTGAGTGAGTGAGTGAGTGAGTGAGTGTGTGAGTGAGTGAGTGAGTGAGTGTGTGAGTGAGTGTGTGAGTGAGTGAGTGAGTCTGTGAGTGTGTGAGTGAGTGAGTGAGTGTGTGAGTGAGTGAGTCTGTGAGTGAGTGAGTCTGTGAGTGAGTGAGTGAGTGAGTCTGTGAGTGAGTGAGTGTGTGAGTGAGTGAGTGAGTCTGTGAGTGAGTGAGTGAGTGAGTGAGTGTGTGAGTGAGTGAGTGAGTGTGCGCCTCTGTGTCTCCCCTCGGCTAATCTTGCATTCTGCTGCAGCAAACATAATGATATTTTTGGGTGCCCATGGCTGCATGCTCAAGAGCCTCTCGTGGTTGTGATGACTCACACTGTCTACAAACAACTTTCACAACTATTTTATACGGCCATTGGCTGCCTGCTGGCTCGTCACTCACTGCTCTCAACCATTTTGGGGTGTTTTCATTCAATCACACAATACAGCAGTGGTCGTAGCAGACCCGTCTTGCCGAGATCTGCTTTCTACTGAGTGAACCTTTTGTAGTTATTGTCTGATTTGTCTTTTTGAGCACATTTAGAAGAAGCTCAAGCTTTGTCTGACTGGGCCTATATTGACAATATGTTAACGTATACTAACAATACCAAGTACCTGTAATAGGACTCACATTTATTGTCTGAGTGCATGCAGTTCTAGTTCTCATTTTGTTGGTGAAAGTCTGAACAGTAACCGTCACATTTACAATTGCATCTGGCCTCTGTTGACAGTTTGTTGAAAAAACTAAATTTGTGAACATGTGTTACTTTTTTGCAGGGCTGCTAAACTGGACTCACAATAGCCCACATCATGTCTTGGTGTTAGCAGCAAGCACCTGGTCTTAACCCAGTTTAAATCTATTTTATCTGCAACAGGTGGACATGCATTCAGTTCATTTCCATGGCCAGATCCTGACCACTCAGAACCACCACACAGACATAATCAGTCTTTTCCCCGGCTCCAGCACTACAGCTGAAATGGTAGCTGACAACCCTGGACACTGGCTGCTGACGTGCACTGTCAATGACCATTTGATGGGTGAGCCGACTTCCTTAATTCTTAATTTGATTCAAGCAAGTCCTTTTGTCACCCAGTTGGATAATGAACAAATTTGTTTAGTATTTCTTTGTGAGTTTTTGTTTTGTGGTTTTGTCCAGCTGGAATGCAGGCTCTGTTTGAGATCAAGAAGTGTTTCCCCATCGTCCACAAGGCCCGGCCACACGGTGAGCTCAGACCGTTCTTCATTGCTGCTGAAGAGGAAGTCTGGGACTACGCTCCTACGCCGCCTACTGATGGGTTGGTTGCTGCACACACACACACACACACACACACACACACACACACACACACCCGCGCGCACGCACACACACACACACACACACGCACGCACGCACGCACGCACGCACGCACACACACACACACACACACACACACACACACTCTCACAGAAATTGTCCAGGCTAATCTTCATGATTCTGTAAGAGACCTGCTAATAATTTGTATTGTGTGTTTGTGTGTGTGTGTGTTTGTGTAGTGAAGCAGATATGTTTGTAACTAGAAGTCAAAACCGTATTGGAAGCCGCTATAAGAAGGTTCGCTATGTGGAATACACGGACATTACCTTCACAACAAAGATGCTACGCAGCCCAGTGGAGCTACACCTTGGAATTCTGGGTAATCCAGGCTGGGCAGGGGTTGGTTGCACTTTTTTTCCAGAGTCAGCGATGCTCTGGAGGCACAAATAAACTCAAATTAGTACAGCCAAACATGCTTATTACTCAATGAAAAATGCTATATATCGATAGTATGGTATGTAACGAAGTATATTATATGTCTTGCTCCACTTTCCGGTTAAAACTTTCCATACAACATTGGACTGTTTCATCATTGACTAATCTGCAGATTACTTTTTCATTTTTTATTCATCACAACTTCCCAAACATTTTCAAATTGCTTGTTTAGTCCAACCAACTGTCCCAAACAAACAAAGATATTTGGGTTACAACTAAAAACAGCTTTAAAAAAAAATTCTTCTGACCTTCTATAGCTTTGTTATTGTTGAAGGAGGTCTTTGTTCATATTTTGGACAGACTTCGTCAGATCACTTCAACAACAGTTTGCCAGTTCCAACACTAATGTTTGAAATATGTCGGCAGGATTTTGTTAACATGATGAGATATCTCCCAACATAGTGTCATCTAATGGTCCTTTGTCCTAAATGTGTGCTTGTGTGTCCATTTGTGTCCATCCATGTCTCCAGGTCCTGTGCTGCGAGCTGAAGAGAAGGACACTATCAAGGTGGTGTTTAAGAACAAAGCCAGCCGGCCTTACAGTATACAGCCTCATGGTGTTCAGTACAGTATAGAACAGGATGGGACGCTCTATCACAATGAACTGGAAGGTTAATACAAGCACATGCACTCACACTGTTATCAATGTACTAGATTATACTTTAGACACTTTCTTATCTTGTTTTATGTCTCCGTCTTTCCTGCCCTACACTTCTTCTCCTCCTCAGAGTCCCATACAGCAAAGAAACTGCGGGAGTTGAAGAGGGAACCAAGTGAGCTAAAAGCTGGAATATTACAGTGCCAGTCTAAGTTAGCATGCATTAACATCATTATAATATTCCTCTTTCTTTTAATACATTTAGGAGTGGTGACCCCTCCCCCAGCTGCTCTAGTCAGACCTGGAACGTTGCACAGCTATGAATGGACGGTGCCATTGGGTGCTGGTCCAGTCCAAGGGGAGGCTGACTGTCTGACCTATCTGTACTACTCTGGAGTGGACCCTGTTAAAGACACCCACTCTGGACTGGTTGGACCGCTCCTTATCTGTCGTCCTGGATCACTGAAAAAAGGAATACAAGTAAGAAGAGGGCATCACTAAACTTATGTTTGATCAGGTCACATCCCATTAAATCTGGTGTTTCCAGTTATGATTTGGGGGATATTTGCAGTATATGTGGACCTAAATCTGATACATATCTGGCTTGTGGCAAGAAGGCTGGAGAACAGCTTCAATAGAGGTCTGCCATAGAGGGACACAGAAAACTGAAATGACTGAAATGTATTGATGAAATCACAATTAGACACCTTTCCTCCTGATCCTTCTCTCTTCTCCTCATGTAGAAAAACTATAAAAAAGAGTTCCACCTCATGGCCACTGTGTTTGACGAGAACCTGAGCTGGTATCTGGATGAGAACATTATGTCCCTAACCCCTGCTCCCATAGAGCCTCCTTTTAACAAGGAGGACGATGGCTTTATCGAAAGCAACAAGATGCACGGTGTGTAGGCGACGCACACTCACACACTGATCACTGGCAGCTCAGCTCAGCTTAGCTTTTTCCCTTCATGATTTTATCATTTTTGAGCTAATCACTGTATGTTTTGTTTCTGTGTCTTTCTCTTTTAGCAATCAATGGCTTTGTGTATAGGAACCTCCCAGGCCTGACCATGTGTAAGGGGGATACGGTAACATGGCACGTGTCAGGACTGGGTTCAGAGACGGACATCATCAGCCTTTACTTCCAGGGAAACCGCTTCATCTACCGCCAGAACAGACGAGACACCATCAGCGTCTTCCCTCACATCTCACACACTGTCAC
The DNA here is from genome assembly GCF_949748355.1 of Melanostigma gelatinosum. Taxonomy (NCBI): domain Eukaryota; kingdom Metazoa; phylum Chordata; class Actinopteri; order Perciformes; family Zoarcidae; genus Melanostigma; species Melanostigma gelatinosum. Next base: position 164,403 of record NW_027635325.1, read on the forward strand.
TATGGAGCCAGACAGCATGGGTATACATCTCTCTGTCTCTCTCTGTCTCTCTCTCTCTCTCTGTCTCTCTCTCTCTCTCTGTCTCTCTCTCTCTCGCTCTCTGTCTCTCTCTCTCTCTCTCTGTCTCTCTCTCTCTCGCTCTCTGTCTCTCTCTCTCTCTCTGTCTCTCTCTCTCTCGCTCTCTGTCTCTCTCTCTCTCTCTCTGTCTCTCTCTCTCTCGCTCTCTGTCTCTCTCTCACGCACACATGATTGTACTTCTTACTTGTGAGAACCTTCAGTGACATTGTTACAACTTTGTTTTGATCTCACAATTCAAACAGAATGAGAATATAACGTGTGTGTGTGTGTGTGTGTGTGTGTGTGTGTGTGTGTGAGAGACCGAATGATTTCAAACATTGGGTGTCTGGGATAATTATTGAGCCGAACGTGTACATTGTGTATTTCTGTACATATGATGATTGTGTTTGTTTCAGGTCAGTTTGAAGTGGTGTCAGCCACAGTGAACCATTACCGTGGTGGGATGAGAGCCAACTACACGGTAGCGAAGTGCAGCATATTTCAGCGTCAGGGTGAGACTATGTTGCGCTCAAAAACCTACTACATCGCTGCCATGGAGATGGACTGGGACTACTCTCCAAACCGTACCTGGGAGGCTGAGATGTTCCGCGGTCATGAGAAGTACAGTACCACCTGCACACACCAATTTTCTTTTTTCCCCTAAGATGTCAAAGTCATGACCCGACCTACTCTGCCTGTGTATGAGGAGATAGCTTGGTTGGGGTTAGGGTAATATCAGGGTAAGCCAATCAGAGGCAGAGTAGGGCGGGTCATGCCTTCGCCATCGTCAGAAAAAAATATCGTCCCCTGCACATGTACAGCATGAAAACAGTTGCTTACAAATATCTGGACTTCTGCGGACAGTTGGCGGCAAAATTGGCCTCCAAAGATTGATGACAGCGGAAACCATGCACTACCTTAACATGCATGCAGTTTATTTTATTATACAAACATTGTATAAAACTTGAAGGATAAGATAAATGTTGATTCCCTGAATATTTCTTACTGTCCACAAATGTCAGAAAAAGACCAAAACCAGCAATGCAATTGATCTGACTAAGAGGTATTGCCTTTTAAGCTTGATGCGTCTTAGACCTCAAGTTTTGCCCCAAAACTATTAAAAAACCATCAATGAGCCATATTGTTGCTGTTGGTGAGATGTTACTTCAGTACAAACACACATTATTTTTGAGTCAATCCCACACACCGGCATGCAGCTGAGCACCAGACATGGAGTAATCCGTATAAAAATGGTGCCCAACAAGTTCTCTGTGTACTCCTGTTTGAGTAAAGTTTTCTTAAAATTCCCAGCTGTTTTAGAAAATGGAGCCTTTTGAAAATGAGATTATTTATTGGAGACGTGTTTATTAAAGGTCTTGCGAAGGAACCAGAGGGGCTGAGAGATGGACTAACACATTGTTGGTTTTGGTGTTTTCATGGGATTTTTTAACAATAAGAAAAATGTACAGTAGAATACCACCAGTCTTATCCTTTAAATCTAACTTTGCACTTTTATAAAACTTCTCTCCTTACTATTTCATTTAACTCTGCTCAGTTATTTATGTCAAGATGAAATAATATTGTACCTAATGTTTTTTGTTGTCTTTAGTGTTTTGTATCTTTTGATAACCAAACAGCAAAACACAGATTCATGCACAAAGACATTTACATGCAAATGGAAGTGAATGCTTAAACACATCCGCATGAGGTGATTGTACCATAAACACACACAACATTTAATCCTCTGCAAAATAAGCCCGTCTCTCTCCCTCCGCAGCCCTGCTTCTGTCTTCCTGGACCAGCAGGGTGGGTTTATCGGCTCCCGTTACAAGAAGGTGGTCTACCGCCAGTTCACCAATAACAAATTCACCAAGCAAGTGGAAAGAGCAGCTGATATAGAACACCTCGGCATCATGGGTAGGCTCTCAGCCAGGGCAGCAGGAATGCACAAACTGTGATTGTAATATAAAAGCCACAAAAACTATGTATGAAACATCTTGGATTTATGTTCCAGCTGGATTGGTCTTGTAATCACAACACTTTCCCGTCTTCCAGGTCCAATGATTCACGCTGATGTGGGAGACAAGGTGACGGTGGTTTTTAAAAACATGGCGTCCAGGCCTTATTCCATCCACGCCCATGGAGTCAAGACAGAAATCCCGGCAGTTCATCTCACCCAACCAGGTAGTGTGTCTACCTGCTTGCAGACCATCAAGAAATATTGGAATTAATCCCAGAATGCAACATTTTAATTGTAGATTTACTTCATTATTATTGTGTAACAAAGTTACAATTTTCTGAGAATACCAAAAGGACTCTGCAAAGGTCCTTCACTTAGCTCTAATATACTTTTTTCACATAGTATAGGATTCAATACCTAGAAACATGTCTTTCCTAGGTGAGACTTACTCCTACCAGTGGTACGTTACAAAGAATACAGGACCAACCACAGAGCAGGAGGAGTGCTTTGTGTCAGCATACTACTCCACTGCTGATGTTACCAAGGTACGCCACACACACACGCACACACGCGCACACACGCACGCACACGCACACACACGCACACACACACACACACACACACACACACACACACACACACACACACACACACACACACACACACACTTACCTCGCCTCCCTGCCTAACAGGACCTGTACAGCGGTCTGATTGGTCCGTTGGTGATCTGTCGCCGTAGCTGGGGCAGGTGAGTGTCTCTGCATCATTTCATGCAGCATGTACTGTGTGCGTGTGTGTTTTCAAGGTATGATGAGGCAGGAATGAATTTTTGTTCTGCATCACAAAACAATATTATAAAGTATTTTATAGAGTGCTAATTTACAGCTTTATAAACTGTGTTTCTTTCAGGAGTCTTGGTATGAAAAAGCAAGTGGAAGAGTTCGCGCTGCTTTTCCTGGTTTTTGATGAGAATGAAAGTTGGTAAGTGGAGTCTAACCTTAAAACTAACTATGAACTGTTTAGACCTTTAGTAGTTAAGGTGTCTAATTTAAATGCAAAACTGATTTTGTCCCTTTACTTCATGGTATCTAAAAAAATGTTCTTTTGGTTTTATATTCTGAGGTTTTGAAATTGTCTGAAATGTATGCCGCCACCACCATACAATGGAATTGATTGGAATTTCAATTATGGTAATTACCACTGTCAATTTGAAATACTTACTTTCTGTAAACCCTCTCACAGATAATCAGGATAATCCACACACTTTAATAATGTCAACATTTTCCGTTTAGAGAATTTCATCAGTAGATGGTTCAACAGTGAAGTTTATATGCAATTTTATCGGGTCCCACCTCATATCCTTTTATTATTATTATTATTATTATTATTATTATTATTATTAATATTATTATTATTATTATTATTATTCCAGGTATCTGGATGAAAATATCAGGACCTACATCAGGAACCCTCGCACAAACTTGAAGGATGATGAAACCTTTATAGAGAGCAACAAGATGCATGGTGAGATAAAGATAATCTTTATCAAAATAAACGGCATCATTTTGACCGATGGTATTTGTTTTTACTTTCGATGTCGATCGAAATATTCTTCATGTCTTTCCAATATGTTTGTTTGTGTGCTTTTCTGTATATGCAGCCATCAATGGTTATATGTATGGAAATCTGAATGGTCTAAACATGGAGGTGGGTGATAAGGTGTACTGGTACCTGATGGGAATGGGCAATGATGTGGACATACACACCGCACACTGGCATGGGCACAGTGTGGAATATAAGGTATACAAGACAAACAAACTTGCAAGACATGCCTACACAATCACACATTACGCAAACTAATACACACAAATTCCAACTATTTTTTGCTCTTTCTCTCCAGCTGGGTGGAGGTCCTCATCGTACGGATGTGTATGAGCTGTTTCCAGCAACCTTTCAGGTAAAACCTCAAAACATCCTGACGTGGCATCAACTGATTTAATTTGTCTTATTATATTCACAACTTCAAGGGATCAGTGTCGTAAAAGGTTATTGTTCATCATCCATTGGATTGTAAAATATATTAAAATATTATCTTCTCTTAAAACAGGTTACAAAATTCATATAGACACACCAAATAAGGAATACAGATTAACTTAAAATATTTTTTGCTCACTTTTAAAAAAGGAAATCAGGTAAAAGTATTGTTTTAATTGTGCTGCTGCATATATGATATAAGTGTTCCTTTGCCAATCCTACCATCTTTAACAGCAAATATATATATATATATATATATATATATATAGAACTTAAAATGTTAGAACATTTCATTTCAGCCGAGATGAGCTGACATTTTATTTCAGGACCCAATTCATTAAACGCTCTTCATAAACTCATCTTAATGTGAACGGTTACTTGTGCAGATAATTACATCTCAGAATAGACATCACAATTCATAAATAATAAAATGTGCATTTTTAAAATTGTCTATCTGCTTTGATATTTTCCCAAATGACACTGAAGCCTGTAAGAATACTGAAAAAAATAAAGAAAAATGTAAAATGAATGAACAGTTCTATATAACTGTTATGTGTGGCATGTAATGACAGCAGTCGGGCAGCAGGGGGCACTGTAGCCGTAGAGTTGCACTGTGTGCGGAAACTAAAATCATTTGTAACACAAGTGAACATTGTTGTCTTCAGCGAT